>NC_054707.1:56580404-56597904 GCF_016097555.1 Gigantopelta aegis | reverse complement strand
CTCTCTCTCTTTCTCTCTCTCTCTCTCTCTCTCTCTCTCTCTCTCTCTCTCTCTCTCTCTCTCTCTCTCTCTCTCTCTCTCTCTCGATGGCGAAAAGAGGAAAAAGGAAAAAAAAAAAAAAAGAGGAAAGACAGACTCTCTCTGTGTGTGTGTGTTTGTGTGTGTGTGCGTGTTAGTCTGGGTTATGTTTTTGGTTGTGCGTGTGTACTGGTGTGTGGGCTTGTTTTGTAGGCTATTGTTTATTGAGGGGGGGGGGGCAGATTTGTTATTGTTACTGGGGGTTTCTTTTTGTTGGGGGGGGGGTGGTTTAAAATAGTTGAGGGGGGTATTTTTAAAATATTAGGTTTTTTGTTTTGCCTTCCACTTACGCTTATAATCATGTATAGAACAATGTCTTCATTTTAACATTTAACCTTAAATAATCGTCATGCAAGACTAACATAAATATGTTTACACAGATATTTTGATGTAAACAAAACAAGTACTGTTACTATAGGTAGATGTTTTTAGGTTAAACTATATATTTAGCTGTTATAGGCCTAATTAATTTACAGCAAACGAAATATTTAGTCAAACAGGCGCATGTGCAGAAAATTGTGTAACTGGCTAGTGGTGTTTTTAGGGGAGGGGTCGGGTCATGCGTCCAAAGAAATACACTGAAAAAAACAAAACAAACATAATATAGCATGTGGGGAAGGTGACTGTTCTGAATATTACATATAGTCCGTCCCATCCTACAAAAAGTTGTTTTTGTAAATAATTTAAGTTTGGTTTGACGTAAAAATTAAAATAAACGTTTTTTGGAAATAACAAAAATATACCATTTTTGTGTGTAATTTAGAAAACAAGCGACTCAGAAATAAATAACTTGTAAATTCTATAGTATGAAAAAATGCGTTCCCCGTGGGACGCACTATAAACATAATGTTTCTATTATCTATTACAACGGTGTTACTGTCACACACAATTCATTACAACTGCAGGTGTGTTTGTATGTTTAAATGAAAATATGATAATTAATGTGAGGCAAGATTGCAGCTTTGAAACAAAAACAAAAAGAATTTCCATGCAAGAAAACCAAAACAATCAGGGTGTGTGACAGCTCGCTAGATTCATCTCCTATATTTAACACATGATCACTTATAACAAAACGCAATTTCATCAACTTAAATTTTACCTGTATCATTCTTTATTTTTAAAGCATAGGTGGGGACATTTATGATGGCATGCATAAATCTCAGCTGAAGATTCACAAACAACTGTGACCATCGGGTATACCCGAAGTAAGCGGAACGCGCCGGAAGTGGTTAGTGGTTAGGGGACGTAACTTTGCCTATTTTTTTTCGCGAATTTCTAACAGAGGCTATAGTCACATACAGGTTTATAGGACCTAAATTATATGATGATGCAGACGTGTGGCCTTGACCTAAAGCATTATACATGTTTACCAAGTATACCAGTTAGTTCATTCAGTAATGAGTTCTCATCTCTGACCTGAACGCATAAGAAGTTCAAATTACATTGTTCACTCGCATTGCGTTATACTTTGGCATGCTCATATACCACGAAGGGTTCGAGCATGTCTGTCCCAGGGTTCGGTCTCTGGGAGGCCAGGGGCACAATCCGGGGAAGACATTGTTCACTGATGAAAATTCTTGAAAAATTATCCACAGTTAGAACAATGATGTTACGTCACAGGTATTGTTTAAGTAAGACTAACTGTAAAGTTAAATCTACTGCGTGTCTGTGTAATACTGCGTGTTTTGTTCATCGGCTGCTGACATGCCTTCCAGATTACCTCACTCTCTAACTGACCAATCCCGCTCGTTGTTTACAGGGTTAGGGCTAACCGCCGTGTTTACTATTGTTCAGTGTCTCACCGAGCTGTCACATTTGCCCGATATCAAGTAATTCCGAAACAATGGGAGGACTTGCTCATCGTCCTCTCACGTGCCAGGCATGTTGCAGATTTAACCCTTTCAATGCTGTGAATTGCTGGACCAGACATGCGTAGTCCAGTGGTAAAGCGCTCGCCTAGCGCGCGGTCGGTCTAGTATCGATCCCCGTCGATGGGTCCGTTCAGCTATTTCTCGCTCCAACCAGTCCACCACGACTGGTATATCAAAGGCCTTGGTATGTACTATCCTGTCTGTCAAATGGTGCATATGAAAGATCCCTTGCTACTAACGGAAACATGTAGCGGGTTTTTTCTCTAAGACTATATGTCAGAATTACCAAAAGTTTGACAACCAATAGAGGATGATTCATAAATCAATGTGCTGTAGTGGTGTCGTTAAACAAAACAATTTCTATACACTACAAAGAGGCGGGACGTAGCTCAGTGGTAAAGCGCTCGCCTAATGCGCGGTCGGTCGAGGATCGATTCCCGTCGATGGGCCCATTGAGTTATTTCTCCTTCCAGACAGTTCACCAGGATATTTCAAAGGCCTTGGTATGTGCTATCCTGTCTGTGGGGTGGTGCATATAAAAAAATCCCTCGTTACTAATGGAAAACTGTAGCGGGTTTTCCTGTCTAAGACTACATGTATGTCAGAATTACCAGAAGTTTGACATCCGTTAGCCGATGTGCTCTAGTAATGTCGTTAAACAAAACAAACTTTAACTAAACACAACACTTAACAAACATTAACTTGTGGTAAAAGAGTTAAAAATTAAGCAGTAATTTCCGGAAATTTTACGTGTACAAACATACACTTTATTGCTAGTCAAAAGTTGTACTTAAAGGAACTGTTCTAAGTTTGGTGTCATTCTAAAATGTTTACGACTAAAAGGAGAGCCTTTGTGATGACTAAACGTACATATTAAAGACACTTTCGTGTTTACAATATCAGTGCCTGTATAAACAAAATATTTGTCGTTGATCCATTGTTTATAGTGTCCCAAACTCGATTTTTCATTCCAATAATTGCGTCCGCACGAAATTAACATATGACCGTAAACAAAGAGAGTATTATTGAGTTGGGAGAAATCGCTTTGAGGTTATTCCGTGCACAGTCCACTGATATACTCTGTGACGTGTAAAATATTGTTAAACATATAAAATTATCACCTGTTCAGTAACTGTTCTGTGTACAGTATCATTATATTATAATAACAAAGCTATGGAAAGAACGTTTTTGGTTTGTGTTGGTCAACCCTGGTCTAAAAGTGCGTGGGTGGTAGCGTGGGAGCTTTGGTGGGTTTTCTTTGTAGTAGTACGCCCACGCAAGACTAGTCAGGCGATAGGGAATTCATATTTACCTGTTACGATACAGGACCGTATCTAGCAGGGGCCGGGGGGGGGGGGGGGGGGGGGGGGGCAGTCGCCTTTTCACACACATACACCCCGAAATATACGACAAATTGCCAATTTTTAGGTTAAAGTTAAAGATTCTTTTCTTTAAAGATAAAGTTTGTTTTGCTTAACGTCATCACTAGAGTACATTGATTTATTAATAATCGGCTATTGGATGCCAAACATTTGATAGTTTTGACATAGTCTTAGAGAGGAAACCCGCTATATTTTTCCTTTAGTATTAAGGGGTCTTTTATATGCATCATCCCACAGGCAGGATAGCTCATACCACCGCCTTTGATTACCAGTAGTGATGCACTGGTTGGAACGATAAATAGCCCAAATGGTCCCATCGAGGAGGATCAATCCTAGACCGACCGCGCATCAGCCGAGCGTTTTACCACCGGGCTACGTATGCCTGATTCAGCAATTCAGAGCATTGAACGGGTTAAATCTCCGACATGCCTGGCACGTGTGAGGATGACGAGAAAGTACTTCCATTGTTTAGGAATTACTTCAATATAAAATTAAAAAGTATATTAAAATGTTCAGTATACGTCGTATGAATATCATAGATAACTATATTAAAATGTGGAATAAAGTCAAAGTGTCGTAAAAATTTCACAATAAGTTGTGGGTGAAATCTAAATGATTCCATCACATATCTTCAACCAAATATATCTTTCCGCGTTTTTGTTTTTAAATGGTTATTCTGCATTAAAAAAAATAAAAATGCGGAGAACCGTCAGTGTTCCTTGACAGTGTTCAGACTGCGATGGCGGAACCTTCTTCAGAATAAATGAATGTGTCAAGTATATGTATGATCGATGCGAGCACGACACAAGACCATTTTATTCTTCCTGCACCGTATGTAGGAGGACTGCCATTCTCCCAGGACTGTCTTGGCAGAATGAAGCTTGTTTGCAACCGCACCGTTCCAATCACCTTGCCAAGTTGAAAAAATATATTGATTGATATAATATCATGTTTAAGATCAGAGTAAGACACACCCATTCTGGAATGAGGCAAATCCAAAGCAGACTTGGCAGCTACATCTGCCTTTTCATTACCCACAATGCCAGTATGGCCGGAAACCCAACAAAATACAATGTCTTTATTAGTAATAGATAAAAAGACTCGCTTTCGTATCAACATCCCAATTAAGGAATGTTCCAGCTTCATATTTTGTAAAGTTTGAAGACACAAAAGTGAGTCTATAGAGATAATGTAGTAGACGAATGCCCTCTTCGGCTTTTTCATTTGTATTAAATATCCATTATTGAATTAGTTTATATTAATAATAATACATTTAATAATAATTTATTTTGATATTAATAGTATCACCGTAGTAATCGTACTATAAAGTATAACCGTAGTACAAATGTGTTGAGTGTGTGCGTCGTTACATAACACACTTGTTTCTGTCTTTTTATCTGTCATGTTTGTCGCTTGAGAAATCATCTTTTCCGACCGGCCTCGGTGGCATCGTGGTTAGGCCATCGGTCAACAGGCTGGTAGGTACTGGGTTCGGATCCCAGTTGAGGCATGGGATTTTTAATCCAGATACCGACTCTAAACCCTGAGGGAGTGCTCCGCAAGGCTCAGTGGGTAGGTATAAACCACTTGCACCGACCAGTGATCCATAACTGGTTCAACAAAGGCCATGGTTTGTGCTATCCTGCATGTGGGAAGCGCAACTAAAAGATCCCTTGATGCTAATCGGAAAGAGTAGCCCATGACGTGGCGACAGCGGCTTTCCTCTCAAAATCTGTGTGGTCCTTAACCATATGTCTGACGCCATATAACCGTAAATAAAATGTGTTGAGTGCGTCGTTAAATAAAACATTTCTTTCTTTCATCTTTTTCTATTACTCGCAAGTGTCATCAAACTCACCCCACGAGCATAGTATCATTACGAGTAAAGGATTGCCTCGCGTTACGTTCGCGTCAACTGCAGGATCACGTGACCCGGGCTATCAAAAAAATATTTTAAAAAAAGAAAGAAAAAAAGCCTTCTACCTTCTATATTCCGGAGTAACTATAAATTCAAATCATACCATATTAATGCACTTCCATCTCGAAGTGTCCTTACCAAGCACCTCAAGTATGTAAGACGGTCGCGTCACGCTAGATGTGTGGTTGGATATGGTTGGCAGAACTAAATCGGTCGAGGACAAAGATGATACATGAATAATTCATTCGAAATACAGCAGATGATGCATGAATAATTCATTCGAAATCCAGCAGATGATGCATGAATAATTCATTCGAAATACAGCAGCTGAGTTGATGACGTTGAGGCGACAGAAAAGAACGTCGGTCTAGTAGTACAGATCTCCACTGTATGCCCCCCCCCCCCCCCCCCCCCCCGGCAGCCGTGATCCCACACTGACTGACACTGACTGTGTCGCGGCTACACATCGGCTAGTAGTCCCAGTCTCAGGGATCAGGGTACGTGTCTCACGAAAGTATCAGGGTACGAGTCTCACATAGTTGTCAGGGTACGAGTCTCACATAGGTATAAGGGTACGTGTCTCACGCTGGTATTAGGGTACGTGTCTCACGCTGGTATCAGGGTACATGTCTCACGCTGGTATCAGGGTACGAGTCTCACATAGGTATCAGGGTACGCGTCTCACGAAAGTATCAGGGTACCAGTCTCACATAGGTATCAGGGTTCGAGTCTCGCATAGGTATCAGGGTACGTGTCTCACGCTGGTATCAGGGTACGAGTCTCACGCTGGTATCAGGATACGTGTCTCACGCTGGTATCAGGGTACGTGTCTCACGCTGGTATCAAGGTACGTGTCTCACATAGGTATCAGGGTACGTGTCTCACGCTGGTATCAGGGTACGTGTCTCAGGCTGGTATCAGGGTACGTGCCTCACGCTGGTATCGGCGTACGTGTCTCACGCTGGTATCAGGGTACGTGTCTCACATAGGTATCAGGGTACGTGTCTCACGCTGGTATCAGGGTACGTGTCTCACATAGGTATCAGGGTACGCGTCTCACGCTGGTATCAGGGTACGTGTCTCACGCTGGTATCAGTGTACGAGCCTCACGCTGGTATCGGGGTACGTGTCTCACGCTGGTATCAGGGTACGTTTGTCACATATGTATCAGGGTACGTGTCTCACGCTGGTATCAGGGTATGTCTCACGCTGGTATCAGGGTACGTGTCTCACACTGGTATCAGGGTACGAGTCTCACATAGGTATCAGGATACGTGTCTCAAGAAAGTATCAGGGTACGAGTCTCACATATGTATCAGGGTACGTGTCTCACGAAAGTATCAGGGTACGAGTCTCACATATGTATCAGGGTTCGTGCCTCACGCTGGAATCGGGGTACGTGTCTCACGCTGGTATCAGGGTACGTGTCTCACATATGTATCAGGGTACGTGTCTCACACTGGTATCAGGGTATGTCTCACGCTGGTATCAGGGTACGTGTCTCACGCTGGGATCAGGGTACGTGTCTCACATAGGTATCAGGGTACGTGTCTCACGCTGGTATCAGGGTACGTGTCTTACGCTGGTATCAGGGTACATGTCTCACGCTGGTATCAGGGTACGAGTCTCACATAGGTATCAGGGTACGTGTCTCACGCTGGTATCAGGGTACGTATCTCACGCTGGTATCAGTGTACGTGCCTCACGCTGGTATCAGGGTACGTGTCTCACGCTGGTATCAGGGTACGTGTCTCACATATGTATCAGGGTACGTGTCTCACGCTGGAATCGGGGTACGTGTTTCACGCTGGTATCAGGGTACGTGTCTCACATATGTATCACGGTACGTTTCTCACGCTGGTATCAGGCTATGTCTCACGCTGGTATCAGGGTACGTGTCTCACGCTGGCATCAGGGTACGTGTCTCACGCTGGTATCAGGGTACGTGTCTCACGCTGGTATCAGGGTACGAGTCTCACGCTGGTATCAGGGTACGTGTCTTACGCTGGTATCAGGGTACGTGTCTCACATAGGTATCAGGGTACGTGTCTCACGCTGGTATCAGGGTACGTGTCTCAGGCTGGTATCAGGGTACGTGCCTCACGCTGGTATCGGGGTACGTGTCTCACGCTGGTATCAGGGTACGCGTCTCACATAGGTATCAGGGTACGTGTCTCACGCTGGTATCAGGGTACGTGTCTCACATAGGTATCAGGGTACGCGTCTCACGCTGGTATCAGGGTACGTGTCTCACGCTGGTATCAGGGTACGTGTCTCACGCTGGTATCAGGGTACGTGTCTCACATAGGTATCAGGGTACGCGTCTCACGCTGGTATCAGGGTACGTGTCTCACGCTGGTATCAGTGTACGAGCCTCACGCTGGTATCGGGGTACGTGTCTCACGCTGGTATCAGGGTACGTGTCTCACATATGTATCTGGGTACGTGTCTCACGCTGGTATCAGGGTATGTCTCACGCTGGTATCAGGGTACGTGTCTCACACTGGTATCAGGGTACGAGTCTCACATAGGTATCAGGGTACGTGTCTCACGAAAGTATCAGGGTACGAGTCTCACATATGTATCAGGGTACGTGTCTCACGATAGTATCAGGGTTCGAGTCTCACATATGTATCAGGGTTCGTGCCTCACGCTGGAATCGGGGTACGTGTCTCACGCTGGTATCAGGGTACGTGTCTCACATATGTATCAGGGTACGTGTCTCACACTGGTATCAGGGTATGTCTCACGCTGGTATCAGGATACGAGTCTCACATAGGTATCAGGGTACGTGTCTCACATAGGTATCAGGGTACGTGTCTCACGCTGGTATCAGGGTACGTGTCTCACATAGGTATCAGGGTACGTGTCTCACGCTGGTATCAGGGTACGTGTCTTACGCTGGTATCAGGGTACATGTCTGACGCTGGTATCAGGGTACGAGTCTCACATACGTATCAGGGTACGTGTCTCACGCTGGTATCAGGGTACGTGTCTCACATATGTATCAGGGTACGTGTCTCACGCTGGTATCAGGGTATGTCTCACGCTGGTATCAGGGTACGTGTCTCACGCTGGCATCAGGGTATGTGTCTCACGCTGGTATCAGGATACGAGTCTCACGCTGGTATCAGGGTACGTGTCTCACGCTGGTATCAGGGTACGTGTCTCACATAGGTATCAGGGTACGTGTCTAACGCTGGTATCAGGGTACGTGTCTCAGGCTGGTATCAGGATACGAGTCTCACGCTGGTATCAGGGTACGTGTCTCACGCTGGTATCAGGGTACGTTTCTCACATAGGTATCAGGGTACGTGTCTCACGCTGTTATTAGGGTATGTCTCACGCTGGTATCAGGGTACGTGTCTCACGCTGGTATCAGTGTACGAGTCTCACATAGGTATCAGGGTACGTGTCTCACGAAAGTATCAGGGTACGAGTCTCACATATGTATCAGGGTACGTGTCTCACGCTGGTATCAGGGTACGTGTCTCACGCTGGTATCAGGGTACGAGTCTCACGCTGGTATCAGGGTACGTGTCTCACGCTGGTATCAGGGTACGTGTCTCATATAGGTATCAGGGTACGTGTCTCACGCTGGTATCAGGGTACGTGTCTCAGGCTGGTATCAGGGTACGTGCCTCACGCTGGTATCGGGGTACGTGTCTCACGCTGGTATCAGGGTACGTGTCTCACATAGGTATCAGGGTACGTGTCTCACGCTGGTATCAGGGTACGTGTCTCACATAGGTATCAGGGTACGCGTCTCACGCTGGTATCAGGGTACGTGTCTCACGCTGGTATCAGTGTACGAGCCTCACGCTGGTATCGGGGTACGTGTCTCACGCTGGTATCAGGGTACGTTTGTCACATATGTATCAGGGTACGTGTCTCACGCTGGTATCGGGGTATGTCTCACGCTGTTATCAGGGTACGTGTCTCACACTGGTATCAGGGTACGAGTCTCACATAGGTATCAGGATACGTGTCTCACGAAAGTATCAGGGTACGAGTCTCACATATGTATCAGGGTACGTGTCTCACGAAAGTATCAGGGTACGAGTCTCACATATGTATCAGGGTTCGTGCCTCACGCTGGAATCGGGGTACGTGTCTCACGCTGGTATCAGGGTACGTGTCTCACATATGTATCAGGGTACGTGTCTCACACTGGTATCAGGGTATGTCTCACGCTGGTATCAGGGTACGTGTCTCACGCTGGGGTCAGTGTACGTGTCTCACATAGGTATCAGGGTACGTGTCTCACGCTGGTATCAGGGTACGTGTCTTACGCTGGTATCAGGGTACATGTCTCACGCTGGTATCAGGGTACGAGTCTCACATAGGTATCAGGGTACGTGTCTCACGGGTACGTGTCTCACGCTGGTATCAGGGTACGTGTCTCACGCTGGTATCAGTGTACGTGCCTCACGCTGGTATTGGGGTACGTGTCTCACGCTGGTATCAGGGTACGTGTCTCACATATGTATCAGGGTACGTGTCTCACGCTGGTATCAGGGTATGTCTCACGCTGGTATCAGGGTACGTGTCTCACGCTGGTATCAGGGTACGAGTCTCACATAGGTATCAGGGTACGTGTCTCATGAAAGTATCAGGGTACGAGTCTCACATATGTATCAGGGTACGTGTCTCACGCTGGTATCAGGGTACGTGTCTCACATAGGTATCAGGGTACGTGTCTAACGCTGGTATCAGGGTACGTGTCTCAGGCTGGTATCAGGGTACGTGCCTCACGCTGGTATCGGGGTACGTGCCTCACGCTGGTATCGGGGTACGTGTCTCACGCTGGTATCAGGGTACGTGTCTCACATATGTATCAGGGTACGTGTCTCACGCTGGTATCAGGGTATGTCTCACGCTGGTATCAGGGTACGTGTCTCACACTGGTATCAGGGTACGAGTCTCACGAAAGTATCAGGGTACGAGTCTCACATATGTATCAGGGTACGTGTCTCACGAAAGTCTCAGGGTACGAGTCTCACATATGTATCAGGGTACGTGTCCCGCGCTGGTATCAGGGTACGAGTCTCACGCTGGTATCAGGGTACGTGTCTCACGCTGGTATCAGGGTACGTGTGTCACATATGTATCAGGGTACGTGTCTCACGCTGGTATCAGGGTATGTCTCACGCTGGTATCAGGGTACGTGTC
The DNA here is from genome assembly GCF_016097555.1 of Gigantopelta aegis. Classification (NCBI taxonomy): domain Eukaryota; kingdom Metazoa; phylum Mollusca; class Gastropoda; order Neomphalida; family Peltospiridae; genus Gigantopelta; species Gigantopelta aegis. The sequence continues at coordinate 56,587,483 of NC_054707.1, read as the reverse complement.
TCACGCTGGTATCAGGGTACGAGTCTCACATAGGTATCAGGGTACGTGTCTCACATAGGTATCAGGGTACGTGTCTCACGCTGGTATCAGGGTACGTGTCTCATGCTGGTATCAGGGTATGAGTCTCACATAGGTATCAGGGTACGTGTCTTACGAAAGTATCAGGGTACGTGTCTCACATAGGTATCAGGGTATCAGAGACTCGTTTTCAAGGCAATATAGTGTTAATTATAATTGTGGATGATGAAGTTTTGAAACAAATCATAAAAAGGCACTTCAAACTGGCAGGAGTGGGTGGTGGGGGGTGGGGGTGGGGAAGTTCGCGAGACCACTGTCACCTCCGCCCCTTTTGATCCTCCCAATGCGTTAACCATTCATTTCCTTTGAGCTTTGGCAGAATGCACATATACTAACATGTAGCCTTTTTCAATATTTGGGCGAGACGTAGCTCAGTTGTAAAGCGCTCGCTCGATGCGTGGTCGGTTTGGGCTATTTCTTGCTCCATCCAGTGCACCACGACTGGTACATCAAAGGCCGTGATATGTGCTATCCTGTCTATGGGTTGGTGCATATAAAAGATCCCTTGCTGCTAATCGAAAAGAGTAGCCCATATAATCGTAAATAAAATGTGTTGAGTGCGTAGTTAACTAAACCATTTCCTTCCTTCCATATAACCGTCAATAAAATGTGTTGAGTGCGTCGTTAAATAAAACATTTCTTTCTTTCTTTCCTTTTTCTATAAGACGAGTCCGTGCATGCAACCACCTTGTCCTAAGGTAAACATTCTTTAGCGGGTACCTTCCGGGTACGGGCGGTCCAGTGCTGTCTGTAACAAGGTGTGTTGCAATCAAATGAAATAAAAAGATACTCGGTCCGTTGACAAGCGTAAAGTTAATATTTACTTTGGAGATATTTCTTCACTCATTTAACTTGGAGGCCGAGCAAACGCAGCTGTCATATGCTGAATTCGCCAGTTTCACTTCCTCGTATACATGTACTAGCAAGATTAAAACTTGAAACAGGTTCGTAGGAACGAAGGAGGGGGCACAATTTCTAGTGGAAGGGGAACAGTGTCTAGTTGGGTGGATGGGGGCAAAAGCCAGATATATATATATATATATATATATATATATATATATATATATATATATATATATATATATATATATATATATATATCTTTATACAGCGTATAAGAATAAATCCGTGTACGCAGAGCTGGTTTAAGGATCCTCGGGGCCTGCAGCACAAATGACAGCAGGGCCCCTTCCCAGGATATATATTTTGCAACCCTCTCGGGAAGAGGGGAAAAATTACCTGGGGAAAATAAATGTACACATTACCGCAGGGCCCACTGAAGCTACATGTGCGACTAGGATAAACCGGCTCTGTATATACGGGCCGTGTATACGTATACATTAATGCTTCTTTGTACAGTGCATCTGGTTGTCATTTCTTTTTAAAAATATTCTGCGGGAAAAAGACTCAAATTCGGGCAAAATGTGCTAACCTGAAACCGTTTTACCCATGCATTTCCATCATTCTACACTCACAATTAGTTGTAATCCATGTGAATATACGAAGGGCTTCGATTACGACATTATGTAGCTGTTTGGTATAATGCTAATATCAATAAATGTTGTTATGCTTTTTTTATTCGGGCAAAAGACATCCTGCCCCCACCCTCACCCCACCGTTGTGCAAGGGTGTAACATTCTCTTTGAGAATGGCCAATACAGCACAAAATTGAAATTTTGAGTAAAAGTCAGTGTCTGTCTGTGATATTTGTATTTTTGCACAGTTCTTTACACTGTTTTTATTTAAATCTTGAATTCTTATATTGATGTTGATCATCACATTGTGTTTACATTTACCATAGTTTGACACCCAATAGCCGATGTATGTTTCGTGCTGGGGTGTCGTTAAACATTCATTCATTCATTCATTCATTTCACCCTCACCCCAATCCCCTACCAAAAATGGGTGCCCGTACGCCTATGTGACTGTACATGCCATGTTTCCTCGGTTTCACTAATGACTATAATAAGTCATGACATTCGCCAGAGTTCACGTGGTACTGAACGATGTAAAAAAAAAACCTAGGGAATTCCCCACTGACGTTTCCTCGTTTCGTCGAAAAGCTCGGTGCCCCGAGAGAACGTCGACTAACTGACCTACAACATACATGACGTGTCTCGCTGTAAACAGTGTGGCGATATCTGCCGAGGTGTTGCTTCATCCAGCGAACGGTAATATGTGTATTTAAACACGTATATCCAGCTGTAGGTGAAACAACACGCCAGATCAGAAAGAGAATTGTGTTTTAAAATTATGTCAGTTTTTAAACAGGTATTGCTTCATTTCAACGAGCAGCCACCGACCATCCCTGTCAACTTCCTTTCCTGTTATCTGAGGAGTTTAAGTTTAAGTATTGTATGTATCATATAAGTAAAAACAAAAACAAAAACAAACAAAATACACAACCCCCAAAATTAAAACATGTTTATAAAACAAAATCAAATCTTAGTAAACTTAAAAAGTAACAAAAAACCCAGGCGCGTATGCAAAAAATTTCGCAGAGTAGGCCCTAGTCTGCACTGTAGCGAGCAAAATTTTCAGAGATTGCGTCACGTTCCCTGAAAAAATATATTGGGGGAAAAAATTATTTCAGCAGCGGGGGTGGGGTGGGGTGGGGTTTGGTTGCTAGTATCTCAAATATTAATGCTGTGTACAAATACAATGCGGGATACAACATGGCGACATTTATCAGTAATTTCGGATTTCCAGGATATATTCGGGGTGCCAACCCACATTGGGGGACCTACATTTTCTATGAAATGTGTTGGGGGTTACCGGTAAATATAAAAAGTAGTTGTGGAAAAGAAAGAGGTACTGTTGGGGTGCCATAGCCATGAAAAATAAAAGTGGAATGTTTGATCAGTTTGGTCAGTGTTCAAAAATCTTAATTTTTTATATTTAGTATAGTCGTATGCTTACTTCTCTTAAATGTGTGTTACACTGATAAGAAGAATTCTTCTGTTTCATTTACTTGTGAACCTCTAGAATATACACACCACTTTGTCTTACCCCTTGAACATATTACCTGTCGTATACCCTCAGGACAATTCGAAATGTTTAGAAATTATTTTCAAAACACTGGCATGATTCTGCAAGTAGGGTTTTGATTGGTGGACATGAGCTCCAAATGGCTGCTGTTAGATCCACATGTAATAGCGGAGCTAATTTTTATCAGATTGCGTGATGCTCTTCCGAATGAGCTAGAGCCATTAATGTGCAATGCCTGCATATGGATATTTGACGAACGGGTCACGGTCAGCTGAGCAAAGGTCAAAATGTTTTATGAAAATGAGTGTATTAAGGATAGTATATTAAAGTACGCAACGCTGATCCAGAATTTTGTAAAGAGGGATCACAAAATTCTAAAAAGTGCAGTTGTGAGTGAATGAGTGCAAAGGTACATTTGAAGGCAAACGAGCCCAGTTCTTAAAGAAAGTCAGATCTGTACGGGGTTTGGGGGTATACTACCCGAAACAAAGACGCCTCAAACCAACGGGGTTGGTGGGTGAGGTCACAGACCCCGGTGCCACCCGCATCCTGGAATCCGCCAAAGATACCCTCTGTCTACCAGTATGTCACTGAATCGAACAAATGTGTTCTTGGGCGAGTACAGCCCGATCACTTGAACGATTTATTAGACCATTGTTATTCATGCTTGAAAAATAGAAGAAGAATAAGAAGAAGAAGAAAAAATCATCAACATATTTATTACGCTACAGGTGTTCGAAGCCGCTCCGTTGGTATGTGTAATGTTTAATTGGTTCCACTCGAGTAAGCATGTCAAGGCTACACTTGCCCCGATTCGCATGGCCTGTTAGTGTAAAGATAGCCCAATGACCGAGTGGTACGCTGCGTACCTGGTGTAGGTAGGTTTCACACCGCGGCGAGGAAGAGCGCGCTGGAGTGTCACACCGACATGGAGGAAATTACTCACTTCCGATACGACACGAGATACATTATCCAGCTACACGTCGACGCTATTAAATAATTAATTATTCTACAGATGCTAGTGGTTTAGAACCGGCCTCAGCGGTGTACTGGTTACACCACCAGACTTAAAGTGACATAGACTAGTTTTTTAGAACCGGCCTCGGTGGTGTACTGGTTACACTATCAACCTTAAAATGACAGACACTAGTTTTTTAGAACCGGCCTCGGTGGTGTACTGGTTACACTATCAACCTTAAAATGGCGGACACTAGTTTTTTAGAACCGGCCTCGGTGGTGTACTGGTTACACCATCAACCTTAAAATGACGGACACTAGTTTTTTAGAACCGGCCTCGGTGGTGTACTGGTTACACCATCAACCTTAAAATGGCAGACACTAGTTTTTTAGAACCGGCCTCGGTGGTGTACTGGTTACACTATCAACCTTAAAATGACAGACACTAGTTTTTTAGAACCGGCCTCGGTGGTGTACTGGTTACACTATCAACCTTAAAATGGCGGACACTAGTTTTTTAGAACCTGCCTCGACGGACACTAGTTTTTTAGAACCGGCCTCGGTGGTGTACTGGTTACACCATCAACCTTAAAATGACAGACACTAGTTTTTTAGAACCGGCCTCGGTGGTGTACTGTTTACACCATCAGACTTAAAGTGACAGACACTAGTTTTTTAGAACCGGCCTCGGTGGTGTACTGGTTACACCATCAGACTTAAAGTGACAGACACTAGTTTTTTAGAACCGGCCTCGGTGGTGTACTGTTTACACCATCAGACTTAAAGTGACAGACACTAGTTTTTTAGAACCGGCCTCGGTGGTGTACTGGTTACACCATCAGACTTAAAGTGACATACACTAGTTTTTTAGAACCGGCCTCGGTGGTGTACTGGTTACACTATCAACCTTAAAATGACGGACACTAGTTTTTTAGAACCGGCCTCGGTGGTGTACTGGTTACACTATCAACCTTAAAATGGCAGACACTAGTTTTTTAGAACCGGCCTCGGTGGTGTACTGGTTACACTATCAACCTTAAAATGACAGACACTAGTTTTTTTAGAACCGGCCTCGGTGGTGTACTGGTTACACTATCAACCTTAAAATGGCAGACACTAGTTTTTTAGAACCGGCCTCGGTGGTGTACTGGTTACACTATCAACCTTAAAATGACGGACACTAGTTTTTTTTAGAACCGGCCTCGGTGGTGTACTGGTTACACCATCAGACTTAAAGTGACAGATCATAGTTTTTTTTTTTTTAATTCTAATGCTTATATATTTTGTTTGATTAATTTTGTGTGATTTGAAATCAGACATTAGTTATGTTTTGTTGTTTGTAATATCCATGTTCGTACATCCTAATGGTTATGGTCATCCTGGTGGTTATAATGCTACGCAATGCACTGTTCATAATTGTAAAACCGCAAGTACCTCTGAGAAGTAACGATGATGAAGACGAGCTCTTGTCTATTTTAGAGGGTATTTCCCGTTTCAAAGTTTAATGTTTGTTTTGTTTAACGACACCACTGAAAACCCATTGGTTTATTAATCATCGGCTATTCGATGTGAACATTTGGTAATTCTGACATATATAGTTTTAGAGAGGAAACTCGCGACATTTGTTTCATTAGTAACAAGGGATCTTTTATATGCACCATCCTACAGGCAGCATAGCACATACCACAGCCTTTGATATACTAGTCGTGTAACGAGAAATAGCCCAATGCGCCCACCGACGAGGATGCTTTACCACTGGGCTACGTCCCGCCCCTTGGCTGTTTAGTAATACTATAAATATGAATAAATGCTGTTATCCAGATTCGGACATATGCGTTTAATTCGGGCAAAACATCAGCTTGCCACTCTCCACCCTCACACACCCACCCCACCACACACACCAGGGCCGTACCCTCGGTGGGGGGGGGGGGGGGCAGGGTTTTTTCCCTGAGAATCCAGAAAATAGCATACACATCTCAGGGTTAATTTGTATAGTGTTTCATTTGTTTATAAAATGTAGTGCCCCCCTAGGATTTTGATCAGGGTACGGCCCTGTGCACGCACACGCACACGCACACACACACAGAGAGAGAGAGAGAGAGAGAGAGAGAGAGAGAGAGAGAGAGAGAGAGAGAGAGAGAGAGAGAGAGAGAGAGAGAGACACACACACACACACAACTACGACAAAAATGGAAGCCCGTATGCCTGTGGTTGTACACTCCAAGTGTGAATATATAGAATCTCAGTTTTATCTCGTACATCGACCTCGGATCCAGTGAACAGCCGATGACAGAAATTGAACAACACATGTTCGTATCGTCTACGTTCAATGGCCAAATCCCCATGAAAGTGAAACTCAATATGTAACTATATATGATTAATCTATACACAATATTTCAGCTCATTATCTTAAGGCACGGCGGGGGAAAATCCGTAAAACTATATGTGGGACAGATGGACAGACAGACAGACAGAAAGACAGAAAAATGGAGATAAAACTTATATTCCCTCCGGCTCTATCGGTAGAGAGAAAAACCCCACCAACATATTAATATTGCTGCTTAAGTTAGGTATATCATCCCAACATTTCTAGTAAAAATAGGAAGGTACTAAACAGATGTACTATTTCAACACGATAGTATTCATTTACTTTTCAATTATGTTTTACTAATCATCCTTTGTTAAATAGGTATCACAGTTATGTTTGACTAATTATGCTTTGTTAAATTAATTAAGTTAGGTATATTATCCCAACATTTCTAGTAAAAATAGGAAGGTACTAAACAGATGTACTATTTCAACACGATAGTATTCATTTACTTTTCAATTATGTTTTACTAATCATCCTTTGTTAAATAGGTTTCACAGTTATGTTTGACTAATTATGCTTTGTTAAATTAATTATGTTTTATTAATCATATTTTATCAGTTATGTTTTACCTACAGTATACAGTACTTGGACGTTGAACGCGGAGTGCAAACCTAGGATATAACCCGGAGTCCGTTACGCACCAGATATACTTTTGTTATTTTAGTTGACTAGGTGTAATGATGAC
>NC_054707.1:56475404-56575404 GCF_016097555.1 Gigantopelta aegis | reverse complement strand
GAAATGTTTTATCTCCAGCTGAAAGGATGTTTCCATTAGCGTAAAAATAAACTAAGTGGAATTGATGGACTTATTATTATTATTTAAAGAGGTAAAATGCCCCATTTTTTGGTGAAGCGGTCTTCATTGTACCCTAAAATATATTTTTCTATTGATAGATAATATTTTATAAAACTAAGAGCTTCCATACATTTTGGTAGTTTTTCTTTAGGTTTACAACTATATATGTATCTTTTCAGTATAACAAGTAGATGATTTATTAAAATGCTTTGACTAGGGATACCCAGCAAAACATCTTGAATATTTAATTTAATAACTGATCCTATCTTTGTTTCGAGCCAAATCCATATTTGATTAGAGTGAGGGCAATAGAAAAATATATATTCCAAAGATTCTGGTTCGTTAGCACAAAAACTGCATTTATTATCCGCCTGTATGCTACACATACAGAGATAGGTATTTGTTGTCAAAATACGATGTATAAGCTTGAATTGAACGTTTTGAGTTTTAATGTCAGGGGTAATTTGTTTTATAATTTCAAAACATTTTGAGAAATGACCTTCAGTAATATTTGTATTAAGTTTTTGTGACAATTTATTCGCAATATGAAATGTAGAAAACATTTTTGATTTTATATATAAATAGTAAATAAATTTATAGGTTTTCGATTTTTGCATTCTTTTTAAAATATTGTCATTATCTGGGGTTTCCAAAGTTAACATATGTCCTTTTGTTTTGCGTATCCAATATTTTGGAATATATGAAAGTATTTTAAAGTATAGTAAATAATTACTATTTAGGTTACATTTATTTTTTAACACTTATGAATCGCTTTATCATACCATTCGGTGTAAATCAATCACATACCGATTTTAGACCTTTTTCATACCAATGTAGAATCTGTTTTATTAATTTAGCTGGAATAAAATTTAGTAGTGAAGTTTGTATAAATTGGTTTTCATTTTGAAATTCATTTTCCTGTAGTAATGCATAATTATTGATTACATCTTTCCAGAATACTAGTCCATGGGCCAGATACCGCCCCCCCCCCCCCCCCCCTCCCCCGGGATTTTTGGAGACAAGTATTTTTAGATACCTCATTATATATGAATTTAATATCTGCTTGTCTGCAGCAAAAATGTTGGTGGATTAAAACAATATCGCCATTTGCACATTTTGTGTCCCAAAAACACTATATTGAAAAATTAAATATAGTGATAAAGTTGTCATCCATATACAAGGCCAAAATGAATGATATTCATCCTATACTAGATGTTAATAGTAACACACCAAATAACAATGCAATATGTGGTATGAATAATGATATACTCATCGGCAAATGTTCAGCAATGACTGAAATGCATTATTTTCTATATTTACACATATTTTGGGCAGCTTGAACCTTTTACTATTAAAAATTGCACTGTATTTAATATATTGATGCAGCATTATTCAAATATGGTTTAGTATATCTGCCTATACTATACTCAACAAAATTAATTAAGGTTCAGTAGATATTTTAGCATTTGTTTTTTAAATATGGGGTAAAATACAACTTCTTCCGTTGAAAGTTGTCAGCATTGTGGCATGTTCTTAAACTTAATGACTTAAATAACAATTTTGAGGGAACACAATGACAAAAAACATTCTAAACAAATGTGTAACAAATACTTGCTTAATGCTCATTTCAATATTTTTCATAAGTATGTGAAATGCCCAGTGTTTTTTGCGTGTATAACCAGTAAATGTTGACTGAAACAATGCGTAGAAGCCATATATATGACCAAAACATGCTAAAATAATATGACAGTAACAAAGAATTATATTATAATATAAGAAAGTTTACTAGCCCTTAATTAATTTTGTTGAGTATACATGTATGTGCATCAATATTATGAATATGTCCCTCTTTACTAAACACCAGTGTTAAAAATTTAAAGCATCAGTTTTGTGTACCTACCATAATTTCTTTTGCATTACATGTACAAGTCATCTATCTCACAGAAGTTCATCTTATACTAGTCTGTGTTTGTAATATTTTTAGATTTGCCTTTATATTTACATTGTGCTTAACGTATGCTCAGGTGTATAAAACTAGTTTCTACATCAAATATTGGCTAGGACAGTTTTGACTTCCTTTCATATTCCTTTGCATTTTCATGCAATTAAAATATGACTGTCATGTTAACAATTTCTGGTATTTTCCTTCTCCAGACTCTGCTCTGGTTCCCCCATCAGTATGTCCATCAGCGCTCATAGTATAATATCACTATTTTATCTCTAGTGTTCCTTCTAAAATTGCTCAGCCATATGACAATTTGGTTCCGGAATAGCCTGGACTGCCTGGCATGACTGATACCAAATGACAACTTGGCAATTTTTTCTCTTTATGTGCATTCTCAGAGCATTCTCAGTGAATACATGTAGAGTGGAGAAGGCTGATTTATACTCTACTGTAGTTCAATATTATCATCCTTGGTTTGGCAACAAACATTTCCAGATATTTCTCAAGTCATGATGTTTTTGTATGTTATTCGCACCTGCACTCCCATAGAGAAGGTATATGAAATGATCTGCTTCTTAAATATATGAACATCAATGTTTGCTGAACTTCCATGAGCTAACACCATTTCAAGGAAGTCTTGGTGTTGCTTGAGAATATTCAAAACCTCCAGTTTTCCATTCTGCATAAAAGCACTGTTGGTATCATAGCCAGTAATGGCAAGCACAGATGGAATTGCTAGTTAGTGTCTTCCCCGCATACTTAATGATGTTGTGCACATCTATAAGATGCCTCTTGAGTGTATACAAAATTTCGTATCTGGGATGGTGAACTGGCAGCAATGTACAGACATTGAAGTATAATCTTTGTTTCTGCATCTTCTTGTGTACTTTACAACACCCCAGACATGGTTTGCATTTGAAACATGTACTTTGTCCCACAAATAGAATCCTCTTCCCAAGAAGCCGAGGGCAGAGTTTTCTCTTTTTTCATTTAAAAGGTCTTCCAGTCTCTTAAGACCTTTGTAGGGATTCCTTAGATCAAGTGTGGCTTGGAAGAACCCCTTTCACATGAGAAATTTAGTGCCAAACCACGAATGCTGTTATTATGCTACTGTGGATTAGTTGCAAACTTTCCATCCAGTAGATATTCCTTGAAAATATTCTGTACCAATAGAGCAAATTGGAAGAGAGCAAATTGCCATGGTCTCATATGGTATTAGTCATATCACAAAGTCCAGGGTATTCCTCAACCACATAGAAATGGCCGAGAAATGTCCAAAGAAATACTGAAGCTGAATTGGATGGTTTGTGATCTGATAATGCAAGAGCCGTTGACATATTGAGGGAGGAATAAGAGCAAAGGTCCAGAGGAAAAATAAGAAATTACAGATATTGTGAACATAATAGACATTATATTTGAGTCAGATGATAAGACTGAAATAGGAAAGAAAGTCAAGTGCTAGATATGCCTGATGACTATATCTGATGTCAAGTATATAAACCTAAGCATAAATTAAGCACAATTTAAATACAAATATGTTTTTAAAAATAGTACAAGCTTCTGTGAGATAAATGAATTGTAAATGTTTTAACACACATGCCGAGGAAAGGTACTTGTAATTGGCTGGTACTAAGAACAGAGGGACATCTTCATAAATTTGTGAACATAGTATATAAACTCCATATACTTAACCATATTTGAATAACGAAGCCTCAATATGTTACAGAAAAAAGCCAGGTCAATTTGTTTTTTTTAATAATAAAAGCTTCAGGCAATCCTAAGTATGTGTATACATAGAAATTAATACATTTCTGGCATTACTTACTAATAACTTATTTTAAGAAGTATATAATTATTCATACCTCATAATTATTATATTGTTTTGTAATTGTTAAAACGCGATTGATCCTTATGAAATTGTATTGGGTAAATCCCGGTTTTTGTTAATCAAAACGCGATATACACCAATTAAAAAAATCACTTTTACTGAAATTTACAATTTAAACAAAATGTCCTACATTTCCCGCTATTGTTAATATGTTTTTGACGAAAATATTTAACATTTTACTAGCTGCATATTCAAAGCGGTTCTGATCGTCAAAATGTTTGTTTCTCAAACCTCATTTCATTTCCTAATACAGATGTTTCGAATGTACAAAATCATTAGAACGTCACATTCGGTTTGAGGTATTGCAAACATTATGACGATAAAAAAAATACAGCGAATATAGAGACACCGATGTTCTAAACAAGAAAATGTATTTAATACGTAATTGTTGTACATAAGAGGTTCTACTATAGGAAATAGCTTACAATTGCAGCAAAGTGAAGACATTTCCTTTAAAAACTCAAATCAATATTCCTTTTAGCAAAGTACTTTTATGTGATATAATAGTATCGTACTCCATACTTCAAGGGGCGGGACGAAGCCCAGTGGTAAAGCGCTTGCTTGATGCACGGTCAGTCTGGGATCGATCCCTGTCGGTGGGCCCATTGGGCTATTTGTCGTTCCAACCAGTGCTCCACAACTGGTGTAACAAAAGCCGTGGTATGTACTATGCTGTCTGTGGGATGGTGCATATAAAAGATCCCTTTCTGGTGAACGGTTGGTTACTTTAACGTCTATTTCAACCTCCTGCATTTTTTAAAAATTATTTGATCTAAATCTGTACCTCAATTATTTCCTATAAGAGTACAAATTACAACTTAGGAAGGGAGCGGAATGTAGTCTAGTTGTAAAGCGTTCGCGTGATGCGCTATCGGTCTGGGATCGATCCCAGTCGGTGGGCCCATTGGGTTATTTCTCTCTCCAGCCAGTGCACCAAAATTGGTACATCAAAGGCCGTGGTATGTGCTATCCTGTCTATGGGATGGTGCATATAAAATATCCCTTGCTACTAATAAAAATGTAGTAGGTTTCCTCTCTAAGGCTGTATGTCAAATTACCAAATGTTTGACATCAAATAGCCGATGATTACTAAATCAATGTGCTCTAGTGGTGTTGTTAAACAAAACAAACTATTTTTACAACTTAGGACGTTGCAAATTTTAAAATCATTAAAATAATATTGAGTCAAATGTTTAGATCAAACAAGAAAGCGCACAAAACAAAAGTATTTAAACTATCGGTATACAGAAGTATACTATAGATAGTGAAATGGGAATATTTAGTTATTACATAAAATTTAAAATAATTACATGTATAAGATATATCATGATTCGTAATATGTATTTTAAGAATAAAAACAAAACACAAGATGTTTGTTTATTTGTTTTTTTATACTTTATAAATGCTCTTGTTACAATATTGGTGACTTTATTTTTCAATAAGAAACTATTATTATATTTTGGTACAGACACATCGACAGCATAAACATGTCACATACTGGCATAGAGCTTGTGTTAGCTTTTCTATAATAGTCCTTCCCACAAGGAACCGTCTTTTTTCACAGTATGGAATTGACTAAAAGTTATTTATTTCTGAGCCGATTGTTTTTTAAATTGCACACAAAAATGGTGTCTTTTTGTTATTTCCAAAATACTTTTGTAAATGGATGGACTATAGAAATATAAATTATCGTTATAGATTAAACATAAACTGTTAGGTTTGTCTGCTGTGTGATTTAATATCTCAAAATAGCAACTAAACACACATCTTTCATGTGTGTATCCTGTGTGAGAGCTGTAAATATTGTACTATAACAGTTTATTCGCAATATGTAATGTATAACCTAGTTATTGTAGAATGAATTTAGCATTCCCTTAGAAAAAAAGGCGTGGATGGTTTCTTTGTACCAAAAGAAGTGGAATTTTGTGCAAAACCTATATGCAAATTAGATCATTAGTGTGCATGGTAACCAGCAATACAATAAAACAACTAATTTCGAATAAATAAGAGTATTGCTTATACTAAAGTGGGTATCATTATTTGGTATAAGGCTGAAATGAGAATATCTTTATTTAGATAAACCAAAATCCCCACCAAAACAAAACGAAAAAAAAAGTTAATTTATTTTTGTGAGACACCATGGATCTTTTAATAAATTATTATTAAGAAAGTTTATTGTCCCCAGAAAACAAACACGGTACTGCCAGGGTTGGGGGCCATAGTATCACTACCTAACAGTCATGTTATAGGATAAATATTATACAAGAATAATATGGATACATATGGTATATTACAACAGTAATAATAATAACTTTACCAGAAAAAGAAAGAAGAAAAAATAAACCAAAAAATAAAAATAATAAAGAAGAAATAAATCAGTAAAAACGTAAAACAATAAAAATAAAATAAATGAATAAATAAAATAGAATAAATTAATAATAATAATAATAATAATAATAATAATAATAATAATAATCACTAGCAATAATATTAGATTAATATATGATATACTACATTATACAACTACACAAAATAAACCAGGATAGGCTCTTACTTGTAGATTTGGAAAAAGCCATTGACACCCTTTCATGGAATTTTATAACAAAAGTTTTAGCTCATATTAAATTTGGTCCGTCAATACAGAAATGGAAAACAACTTTCTGTAATGAATGTGAATCGTGTTTATCCGTAAATTGTAATACTACTTAACGCTTTAGAATTGGCAGACGATGTAGACAAGGTGGTCCTTTGTCAACCTATATTTTTATTTTGTATGTTAAAAGTTTTGGGATCATAGTAAGAAATATCAACGACATAAAAGCGATTGAGATAAACGGTAATGAATTTAAAATATCGCAATTTGCCGATGATACAACATTACTATCAGACTAGTGTGGAAAAACCTCTTATAACATCCATGGAAATATTACACTATTTTACATATATCTCAGGTCTAAAAGTTAATATAGGTAAAACAAATATAATAAGATTAGGCAAGAATAGAACTGATCGTAGAAAAATGTGTCCAAAACATAAATTAAAATGGTGTGCGATTGTCTACTAATTTGTATCAAATACAAGAAACAAACTATAATTCTAAGTAAAAGGGAGTTAAAAAGTTACTGAACAATGGTCAAAACGTTTTTTATCATCAGAAGGAAACATTGCTGTAATTAAACGTCTGGCTTTATCAACAACAACAAAAATCTTTTTGTTCACTTCCAAAACCAACAGATGGTTTTTTTTAAAATTAGAAACATATTTCTTTCAGTTTATTTGGATTACAAAGCCTGATAACATAGCTAGAAAAAACATTAATTAGGGATTATCAAAATGGTGGTTTAAGAGATGTTAAACTATTTTAAACACACAAAACAATATCGTGGATAACAAGTGCGTATTTAAACCAAGACATTGCCTCTTTACTAAGTAATTGCTTACAGTCTAAAACTTCGATAATATTTACTTTTGGGTCAGCTTACAGCAAAATCCTTTTTGGAAAAATGTGTTAAATATATGATCAAACTTTTCGGAAAAATGTACTTAATCTACCAAAATGTGGTATAACTCATATATTACAATTAATAAGAAGCATGTTTCCTACAATACATGGACAGATATAAGAATGTATTTAAAAGATATTTTTAATAATACCACTTGGCTTACATATGATGAATTCTGTATGAAATATGATTTTAAACCACCATTTACAGCTTATACTGGGTTGATTTTAGAAATTAAAAAGTATTATAAATTGAATGTGTATACAAAAGTAGTGGCATTACAAATGCCGATAATACCTAATGGCCTAGAAGAACGTCTTAAAACATATGCTTGATGAAAGTTTTACAATGATTGTGTAAATGAATATACATCTAAACATAAAATAAACGCGCAAGTAAAATGGCATCATATTTTTGGAATAATTATGTGACAAATGGTGAAAAAATGTATATATTCTCCGTTTCAAGCTAACTGCGGACACAGGGCTTCGTTACTTTCAGTACAAGATTTTAAAATTTATTTTAACCACAAATCAGCCCTTGGTAATATTTGGTATGAACGATTTAGATAAATGTAAATTTTGTCATATGTTTAGAGAAGATTTAATGCACCTTTTTTGGTTATGTAAACATGTTCAGACATTCTGGAATACTGTTACAAACTGAATATTCTTTAAAAAAAAAAAAAAAAAAAGACTTCAAGTTAATGTACAAACAATTGTTTT
The DNA here is from genome assembly GCF_016097555.1 of Gigantopelta aegis. Lineage (NCBI taxonomy): Eukaryota > Metazoa > Mollusca > Gastropoda > Neomphalida > Peltospiridae > Gigantopelta > Gigantopelta aegis. Next base: position 56,567,283 of record NC_054707.1, on the reverse strand, counting down.
AGACAACCCTAACTATTCTAAAAAATATAATATTATAAATTGAATATTGATAATTACCAAACAATACATATAAAAAATTATACATATAAAGTGAACAACTAACGTTAACTAGCTTCCAGAATAGTCTGAACACGTATTATTATATAGATAGGTATATAATAAATAGCAGAACAATTCAATTTGAAGAAAAGTGGAATTGTGGGACAAAACTAATTGTGTAAAGTACAATGTAGATTTATGTTTCAGAATTATTTACGGGTACATTATAGAATATATAGAATTGATTTACAGCTTAATTATTTTATAAAACATCGTCTATTTTATTCTTATATGTTTATGCCATATGGAACACTATTGTCACCATCAAATCTAAACGGTGTTAATTTTATTTTCAAATCAAAATCTTCTTTGTGGACAAAATTAAGCTTTTTAATTAAGTGACTTTAAAAAGTACTATGTATACACTATCTCACTCTACGTGTTTATAATAATAATAATAATAATAATAATAATAATAATAATACAACATATTTGTTAAACCCCCCAGAAAACTGTTAACCGCCTTTAGTTATAGAGAGTACATACAAACAATTTATCATTAAAGCAGATTAATTGCAATTAAACATATATAGTATACCAAACCAACATTCTCTAGTCACCTTAATATTAAGGCATTAGTATCAATAGACACTGAACAAATTTTATTTTAAAAAAACCCTAAATGATGTATATTGACTTTATCTTAAAAAAAAAAAATATATGAAAGAACGAGTATAATATTTATTTGAAACATTCCAGCATTTAAAAAAAACCCCTAGAGTCTGTTATCAGGATTCGAAAGGATTGTCTGTTATTATGCTGACTGTTTTACACTGAAGATATAATGATATCACATCTTACTCACGGTAATATAATAGTACATACATGTATATGTACAAATACATTTTAAAATTCAAAATCTAGTTCGAAATAACTTAGAAAAATCCAAATCCTTTTTTAACATATACATGTAGAATTATTTTTAATCAATAGACCAATATTTGCTTAATTAAATGTATTGATTTGCCACGATACAATACTGTGGAAAGTCGTTATATATATATATATATATATATATATATATATATATATATATATATATATATATATATATATATATATATATATATACTAGTGCTTAACGTCGTTTAGTTTTCTGAACGCTGGACAGCTTTCAGTGTGAAGTTGCTATTGAAATGTTCTCGTTTGATGACTATGAATGCATACATCAATTATGGAGTGTCACCGTAGAACGTTTGCTTAAATGTTAACAACATTAGTGCCGTGACCTCGATTAATTTGAAAAGTTATCAAATTCTGAAAGTATGTAACCTGAAATATATCACATACTTTGATTACAATTTGTGAGGTCAGAGAGGAATTAATTACCCCTGCGCAAGTGCTTTAATATTTATGAATGCAATAGTCAAATCTGACATATATATATATATATATATATATATATATATATATATATATATATATAATATATAGATATTCATACATCAATATATATACACACACGCGCGCGCACGCACACACACACACACACACACACACACACACACACACACACACATATACATATACATATACATATACATATATACATATATATATATATATATATATATATATATATATATATATATATATATATATATATATCAAAAGCAAAAACAAACAAAACGCGCAAAGGTCACAGTCTAAATGCTATCTTTACAAGAGAGTGAAAGAGTCTATCTATAACCAAAACGTGACTCCCACTCCCCAGGTCGATACATTCTTCCTGGTTCGTCTACCAGAGGAGTACTACTTTCAATACTTATCTGACAAATCTACATCTGTACAAGACAGAGCATTGATGTCTGATGCAATACTCTATTTTGACCGTATATATACCCTTTCATCTGTGCGGCGGTCTTCTTACTGGATCACAAGAAATCACAACTTCACCTAACGTCATTCATTCATTTATTCATTTATTCATTTATCGGTTCACTAAATTATTGTGGGGTTTTGTATAAACGTTCCTTTGTTGGGGATTTGGGTCACAAAATGTTATTAATGTTTAAAACGACATATGTGATTGTTTATTTTACCACAAGTGAACTGCATTGCCTGGTATTTATTTGATCACACGTGAGCTGATTTGTTTATTGTTTATTGTATACTACCTGCGATTCTATTCGTGAACGCAGATATATCGCAGGACAAAGAGATTACCAGTGATCACCAGTGTCGGACTGTACACCTGTGTGTTTTCTGAATAGATCACGGGTTGTATTTGTAGCACGTGTGTATTGGCGCCTCTTCCTTGTACGTAGTAAAATGTTCTGAATATATACACGTATTTGTATGTTGTGAAAAACAAACTATTAACAAAACATATAATGCACATGTGTTCTGGCCTATACATTATGTAAGATAAAGAACAACAAAACCGTAATCCGCTGTCAAAACAGAACAGAACTTTATTTATTCTCAGGCCGTAAACCACGGCATATGAGGTACATAATACAATTATACATATATTTTGACAAGATGGCAAACGTATAAGTATTTCACATAAATAAATAAATAAATAAATAAATAAATGAACAAATACATATATTTATATATACATACATACATTACAATCAAGAGATTATGTCTGCACAATGCAGAGTCGAATGGTTATTTTGAGAAATAGCAGTTGATTCCACGAATCTCTGTCAAATGCCTCGTCTGTAGGACAGCCACTCCCAGGGAAATCCTTTACTGGACAATACATCCTTCTTGCACCGCCATAAAGAGGGCTGCCACCCAACAAATCAAAATAACATAACCCATTGTGAAAAAGGTATTGCATCTACTACGTGTCTAATTAGACTATCACACTTTTTAACGACACGTGTTTCTTTACTCATCCCTGTAAGATCATTCTAAACTATATTTCTGGAATATTTTACACACTTGAATGAAAATATGTACAGGTTATCCTTTCAATTCTGTTGTTGTTTTGTCTTGCACGCATACATTGGTTTTGTTTGTTTTGTTTTGTTTTGCTTTATTTATTCATTTATTGTTTCTAATATTTCTACATGAATGTAATCTTGCAATTCTCTTTTTTTCTGCGCACATACAGTGGTTTTGTTCTGATTTGTTAGTTTATTTTGTATTTTGGGGGTTTGATGTCGAAGGCTCAAGTTGACCTGTTACGATCTGTTTCTGTCCATCATCGTCCGTCGTGCGTGGTGGCTAAACGTTTAACATGTTCGACTTCATCTCCAAAACAACTTTATCACCTCCAACCAAATTTTGTGAAAGGCTTCCTTGGCACAGTGAAAACTAATTTGTGAATTTTGTCATTCTAACCCCTCAATGTCTTGAGGGCGGGCAGTAAAACAAATTTATTCTACATCCGAATAGTCTTATATATGTAAAGGTCAACATATGGTTTATCTAATTTGTTAATGTCATTAATGTTGGGTCCTTGGTCTATTCACTACAATTGGATGGAGCAATACATTTAAACTGTAACTACTTAAACGTCTTCTCTAAAACTACTTGACCAATTCCAAGCAAATATTGTTAGAAGATTTCTTGGCACTTGGAGAATTTGGTCATTCTAACCTGAAATTGGAGTAGTACATGTATTTAACTTATATCTACTGATAAGACTGATTAATGTTTAGTGTAGATAAGACATGTCAATCAACCTTTGTACAATCTCGGTTACCTGGTAACACGTCTGACTCCACTGAACACCCCGAGGTCGTCGACACTAGTTTCGGCCCGTGAAAATGGATACTAAGTTTAGTTAGTCTACAAACCAGCAACACGCATTCGGATGACATTATAACAGAGAGAAGCTAAAGTCTGTGATGTTTAAAGAGGGAAATAGCATCTAAAAATAACTAGAGCTTATCTCGATAACCATTACTTCTCAGACGAACGTGCTTTTTTACAATTATGAAAAATGCATTTTGGGATATTACCAAAAGAGCACATTTATTTATTTTTTATCTTATCACTGGCTATTGGACGTCAAACATACGGTCATTCTGACACTGTTTTTTTTTAGAGAAACCCGCTATCGCCACATAGGCTACTCTTTTACGACAGGCAGCAAGGGATCTTTTATTTGCGCTTCCCACAGACAGGATAGTACAAACCATGGCCTTTGTTGAACCAGTTATGAATAACTGGTCGGTGCAAGTGGTTTACACCTACCAACTGATCCTTGCGGAGCACTCACTCAGGGTTTGGAGTCGGTATCTGGATTAAAAATCCCATGCATCGACTGGGATCCGAACCCAGTACCTACCAGCCTGTAGACCGATGGCCTAACCACGACGCCATTGACGCCGGTGGGGTATTACAAAAACCTGGATGACCAGAACCACTTCAGGTGTACGAAAATTAATATTCTAAATAATAAAATGTAAGTACTAAATTTGTTTCATTAAAAATGGCTTCAATAGTGAAAAATATGCCGTAGTGTTTACAAACTAGGGTCTGTCATTTTAAGGTTGGTAGGTACTGTGTTCGCATCCCGGTACCGGCTTTCACCCTGAGTAAGTTTAACGACTCGGTGGGTAGATGAAAGACCACTTCATCGACTTCTCTCTCATAAACCACTAACAACTAACCAACTGTCCTGGGCAGACAGCATAGATATATAAGGCGTGTGTATAGGTCAGCGTGCTTGGACGTTAATTGGATATAAGCACGAAAATAAGTGATGAATGTTCGGTGTAGACTGGACAGGTCAATTAAACCTGGACAGACAGCCTAGATATCCGAGGTGTGTGCCCAGGCCAGCGAGCTTAAATCTTAATTGAAAATAAGCACGAAAATAAGTAATAACTATTCAGGGTGAACTGGACAAGGCAATTAAACCTTTGTTATCTCTGCTACCTGGTAACACGTGCGACTCCACAAAGGTGAGGTCGTTGATAGAGACTGACCTCGCGCCATCAGCTAGGATCTCTCTATGCTTCCATTTGAATTGTCAGACAGATTCGGTTTAGTCCTTCACCAGAAACATAAAACGTACAAACTACGTCCAATAGTGTTGTGCAGCATTACACATGAACCCCTGCGTGTGCTGTAACCTCACCGTGGTGCAGGGGTGTAACATTCTCTTTGAGAATGGCCAATACAACACAAAATTGAAGTTTTGAGTAAAATTCAGTATCCGTAAAATTCTGTGATATTTGTGTTTTTGCACAGTTCTTTACACTGTTTTTGTTTGTCTTGAATTTTTATATTGATGTTGATCATCACTTTAGTTTTGTTTCCATTTACCATAGTTTGACACCCAATAGCCGATGTATTTTTCGTGCTGGGGTGTCGTTAAATATTCATTCATTCATTCATTCATTACACATGAAAGGGCGGGATGTAGCCCCGTGGTAAAGCGCTCGCTTGATGCGCGGTCGGTTTAAGATCGATCCCCGTCGGTGGCCCCATTGGGCTATTTCTCGTTCCAGTCAGTGCTCCACAATTGGTGTACCAAAGGCCGTGGTATGTACTATCCTGTCTGTGGGATGGCGTATATAAAAGATCCCTTGCTGCTAATCGAAAAAGAGTAGGCCATGAAGTGGCGACAGCGGGTTCTCTCTCTCTCTCTCTCTCTCTCTCTCTCTCTCTCTCTCTCTCTCTCTCTCTCTCTCTCTCTCTCTCTCTCTCTCTCTCTCTCTCTCTGTGTGTGTCTATGTGTGTGGTTCTTAACCATATGTCTGACGCCATATAATCGTAAATAAAATGTGCTGAGTGCGTCGTTAAATAAAACATGTCCATTACACATGAAGAATACGTTCTGAGCAATTTAAACAACTAAAACACAACATTTATCGTCCTTGTAATTTTGGCACAGGCGTTGTTGGTCCGAGATATACGTTGTCGGTCTGTTAGAAGATACTGAAAAACTGTCAGGGGTCATTCTACAATAATACGACTTTTAGGGTATTAAGTGTTTAAAAGGAAAGGAATATATATGAAGTTGTTTTGTTTCTAATCTTAAATCGTTTTGTTTTCCCCCAAAAAATACATACACGTTAAATGCATTTATGAAGCAGTCAAACTGCTTGATGCCAGGACGAATTCAATGGAATCTACCTAAACCTTGGGACCTCAAGATCTATCAGGTTTGGGAAGAATCCGGTATATCAAAAGTTTGCGTTTTGGTCACAAATTTATTTGTACATGGAATGTTTTTTCTAGTTAGAAAAACAATCTTCAATTTTCGCTCGAAACAAGAACCTTTATTGCGTTAATACACGTATTGACGACGTTACGTTTGTTTAACTATGAAACCACCGAAATACCCATGAAAAACATCAGCGGCTCTATATGCAGTCGGTATTCTGCTGCGTGTTTTTATTAAGCTGACGTTAAACTTTGTCTTCAGAAGTGGACTCTGTGAGGGTTAAATGACTTAGAATCCAAATGTATGGTGGAGAAAACAACATATTGGATTTCACTTGATACGTACTATAGTGTAAATATACACCCGCGTATGCAACGAGTTCTTTTGTTATTTGTCTTGTTATTTTCTGTAATATATGTTTCTGCGTTTTTATTTTGTATTACATAACTCTTTCCTTTCGTTTTCCCCCTACCACTATCTATTTTAGTCACATGCCAAAGAATGTTTGTTTTTTCCTTCTTGGTACTGACGAGTCAGCCTGAACCCTGTGCGATAGAACATAAATATATTTTTTTAACTGCCTAATAGGTAATGATATAGAAGCTTACTGAAAGTCAGTCGAGGTTTTCAACACCAGGGTGAAATGTTGTGGATATTAAACAAGATCTACATTTAGCTTTGATTTTTCGTATATGTTTGTTAAGTTCGAGAAATTGCCTAGTGCATGTTGATTGTTCTCTATGTCGATGGCTACATATATACTTCTCATTTTCTGCTTTTATATCGTCCAAATGTCACAAAACTCTAACACGGTTAGTCTCCTCCAGTTAATTATATTGTGCAATGATATATCCGGACATACACATCCTAAACTTTGGACACAATTTTCCACTTAAATATACATGGTTTACGCAATATCCGAACTTTGGGAAATATTTACTGGTCTTCATATCCTGTGGTTCAGTGAGGCGCATCTTGATAATCGGGTAGTCATTAACGAAATCGCAGTACATCAGGTTGACGAGCTGCATCGGAAAGAACGAACGGGGTGTCGCCGTTTATATTGATTCTCACCTTGCCAGTACCCGACGATATGGCTTAGAAATACTTCATGATAAAATAATAGGAATACAAAATAAACTATAACAGAAACTATTACTTTTATCTATTGTATATTGTCGCAATATAACACCGACAACCATTTTTGGGATAAGTTAGATAATTCGATAGAAAGAGCATTAAGCATGTTGGACAACATTATTATGCTGTTTCTCGGATTCTGTAATTGTGAGCGGGGCTGTAGACAAGGCGACACCCTTACACCCTATTTATATATTTGTTTTGAGTTACTGTCTCGTGCAATCAAATGAAATCGAGATATTGACGGCATATATATTAATAATTTGAAATATAACATGTTTCAGTATGCTTACGACACTAATTTTACCTTAGATGGACCTGAAAAACGTTTGTCAGATTATTAAACATTCTTGAAAATTTTGCAATCTGCTCAAGGTTGAAAATTAATTTAGATAAATGTATGACCATATGGTATGGTTTGAAAATAAGTCCAAGTGAGATTATGTCCACATATTCCACTGTATTGGTCTGAAGAGATTATTTTACAGATTTATCTGGAACAGTAAACAAGACAAAAACCAAAGAAGTATTCTAATAAATAACTATAAAAATAGAGGTATTAAGATGACCGATCCATTAGCTTTAATTTCTGCAGATACTTGAATGTAACTTGGATTAAAAGACTGTTAACATCAGATGACTTGTTACAAAAACTCACAAACGTTCTACTAGAAGATTTTGGAAATAATGGTATATTAAATTTGTGAGTTAAAACCCCCCAGTTATTCTGATTAGCGAAAAATATTTAAAATGTATTTTGGAAAGATGCCGTCAATAATTATGCAATGATTAGAAACAACGTGTTTCAGTCTGAAATACATTTTATTAACGCACCGCTGCTCAATTGCGTTCCTCCGAAAAACATAAAACTATTTCTAAATTGGCACAATAAAGACCTTTCCCTTATATTATAAGAGACCTACTTCTTCCAAATAGTGAAATTAAACGTTTTGAATATTACGATAAATTAATCTATACGGCAATTATGTGTTTTATTGTGGATGTATCAACTATATTCCCAGGTTATGGCCTCGTACAATTAGAGATGTTAGGTTTAAAATAGATTCATTATTTACTGATATTATTCTGACTAAATTGAAATATAATATACGTTGTAAATTTATATATAATATTTACATACAATCCTTTTAGACAAATATGTCACGAATTAGTTATAAATGGTCAGAATAACTAAATTCTGAAATTATAGAGAACTTCTTATCAAAATATTTTGAACAAATCTCAAAAATAGCAATTGATACTAAAACATGACATTTTGAATTTAAACTTATGCACCGAATTTTAATAACTAATACTTGTTTGCAAAAATGTGGCATACAAACTAACAATATGTATACCTTCTGTTCGGGTGATGCTGAATCATCTGAACATTTATTTGTTTCGCTTCATACTAATGCACTCTGGCAACCTTTTACACAGTGGTTGAAATGAACACTGACAAAACCATAAATATAAACATGTGTTCTGGTTTACTTCGTAATCCATATAAACTCTGCAATTATAATTATAATAACGATTATTATATTAAATTAACTTTATAATTTGTTTGGCTGGGTTTTTTATTACAAAAATAGAAACAAAATATAGACTCTAGAAACCCTTTTATTTTACCTGTTAAAGTTTGACTGCTTACTTTTGACTAATGTGTGAATGCTTAGATACTTCATAGGTTATCGCATAAAGGTTTGTAAAAATATTATGTATTCACAATGTTACCCATTTTATTCAAGCCACATGAGTATAAAGCAAAATGTGAATGTGGCAACATATTTTTCTTGGAGTAGCCTCTTTAAAAAGAAACCCTAAAACAACATTATTATTGTCGGTGATTTGAATCAGGATTTACTGTGGCAAAAACTATTTTATTGTATTATGCACAAGAATCTAACTGATACAATAAGACGATGTGGCACGAATAACATGGGATAGTGCAACACATTGATCCAGTTATTATTAGAGATACTTTTGAAGTCAGTTAGAGTGGAATAATTCCCTTAAACGCGACAGTTATTGACCATAGAGCAATATATATATATATATATATATATATATATATATATATATATATATATATATATATGTGTGTGTGTGTGTGTGTGTGTGTTATACGTAATAACGTTTAGTGTACAACTAGAGCATGCGAAACACATAAATGGTGATTTTAAAACATTAAACGAATTAATTACAAACGAACAAATGACAGAAATCAATATTTACAAACTCAGAAAGTGTCGATAAAGCATACATGTGATAATTTTGAAATTATAATTAAAAATCATATCAACAATCGTATACCTCATGGCATCGTAAAAATACCCATTAACAACACTTTGTAATGGACATTAATCCACATACTGGCAGAAAAATGTAACGTATTTCCCAAAGAAAAAAAGATGTTTGTTTTGTTAACCCAAAGACTACGCGTAAAGGTAGTACAATACCAAATAACTTCCGGCTGGGTCAAAGTTCGAGGTGCACCGAACTTTTGATAGAGAAGTGAACACCACAAGTCCTGTGATTGGTTATAAATGTGAGTGTGTTGGTTGTAAAAAATAATAGTTTCATCTGGGTAAAATAAATGTGCAATTTTATTTCATCTAGTACCAATGTGTCAAGTAGCCTTGTGCTTGAAACATGTATGGGGTACCTGTAAAAAAAAGTACTCAAATTTTGTGCGAAACTAGGGTAGTCATAGACGCTACCCGTTATCTCAGAAACGAGCAGCTTGACCCCCATTTTTTTCTGATTCACTTTAAGTGTAAGGGGTGGTAGTATTTATATCCGTGGCGTTTATGTCGGTTGATACGTTGCAGGTAGGAGTTTTAGCCGTATATGTTACTATTGTCGTCTATGGGATTTGATTTGGTAGTGTACACCCTAAAAGAAAATTACATCCAATATCCAAGTGCTCTAATGTTGTCATTAAAGAAAACAAACTTTAACTTTTTAACATACTGGCAATATATGAACGCATACATTTTAAAATCATCTACACCACAAACCATTATACGGCCACTTGAAGATGTCTAACCCTGTATCCTTGACTAATTTTGGAAAAACCCACCATGAAACATGGAATAATTATTTCTGTCTGTCATTAATTAGTTCTGTTGATAATTTATTTAAAAGAATAGTTTAAAAAATTATTGTACAATTACTTCATATTCAGCCATTGACTTTATAAGATTCAGTGTGTCTACGGGCCAAATCATAGTGCCGTTTATCAACTAACTAAAATACAATATATAATACAATTTGTAAATCATTAGACAATAAAGATTTTTTTCTGTGGTTTTTTTATGACATGCCCAAAGCGTTTGATATTGGCACAAAGGATTAGTCTATAAAATTAAACAATATGGGATATTTTACCAAGGATTATCAATAACTATATTTCTGAAAGAAAACAGAACGTGTATAGTAATGGAACGCTATCAAAATTATGACATTCTAGAAGCTGGTGTGCCTTAAGGCTCCATTTTAGATCATTTTCCATTGAAAGTCTATATTAATGATATCGCAGATTATCTGCAGATGATACAACTATTGGAACATCATCTGGAGACATTTTAAACTTAGAACACAATCTGAATATTAATTTAGCTACACTTTATAAATGGTCTCAGAAAAAACAAAATTACTTGTAATCCGAACAAAACTGATGCATTAATGTTTTGTTAAAGACAATTACTCAATAAGCCGCATTTTATGTTTCACAACTTTAAAGTGTATCCAAAACACCAAAGCATTTAGGTTTAATTACCCTTGCCGCTAGCGCAGGATAGTCCAGTTATATTCAAAATGTATGTAAATCATATTCAGTTAACTGTTATTAAACTGTCAAAATCTATGGGTTGAGAAAGAAAGAAAGAAATGTTTTATTTAACGACGCACTCAACACATTTTATTTACGGTTATATGGCGTCAGACATATGATTAAGGACCACACAGTTTTTGAGAGGAAACCCGCTGTCGCCACTACATGGGCTACTCTTCCGATTAGCAGCAAGGGATCTTTTATTTGCGCTTCCCACAGGCAGGATAGCACAAACCATGGCCTTTGTTGAACCAGTTATGGATCACTGGTCGGTGCAAGTGGTTTACACCTACCCATTGAGCCTTGCGGAGCACTCACTCAGGGTTTGGAGTCGGTATCTGGATTAAAAATCCCATGCCTCGACTGGGATCCGAACTCGGTACTTACCAGCCTGTAGACCGATGGCCTACCACGACGCCACCGAGGCCGGTCTATGGGTTGAGTTGCATTATAGTTCGGGACACGACAAACGGCACATAACTTGGTCGATTTTTATTTATTTATTTAAATTTGTATTTTACTTGTTAAAAACTGAATGTAGTATTATAGTGTTTTCTATTTGTGTGTTTGCTTTTTTGTATGTTTTTGTTTTTATTTTGTTTTGCTGTTTTTGTTACACTATTATTTACTTTAGAATAATGTCGAGTACTATAATTATTTCTTTTTACACTTGCACTCTTTTGTAATTTTATTGCTTAAAAATATTATTTAATATTATTCAAAAACAATATAAAGGTGGTTCCTCTGAAAATAAATAAATAAATAAAAAGCATGAATGAATAAATATTATAAATAAATAAATAAATTATCATCGTGGTGCTTACAGGCTGATACAATACAGCACTGGAAAAGAGCTATGCACGTGTGTATGATAACTACTTGTGATTTATCATTTGATGTGCAAAAACCACAACCGATTATCATTAATGGGCGATCTCTGCTGCGACAGCCTGTAACCTGCGGTTAGTGGCTCGCTCGGTATGTCACCTTATCAGGTAAGCTCGTCTACTACGCATGGCAGAAAAAGATAAATAAACATATGCACAGCTTACTCGAACGCTTTATTTCGTGACATAAACACGACGGTTTTGACTCTGTCCCACCTCTCGCCGAAAGGCACATTGTTATTACTATTAGTAACCGCAGTTAATGGTTAGGTGTGACGTCAATAAATATAGACCAATCACATTCGCTCAATAACAAGAGGGGAATCTATGAGGTGTAAAAATAGCTGGGTTAGCTAGCCCTATTTTGGCGAGCTGTCATTGGTCGAAGAGAAAGTTGATTTCCACTAAACAGATACTGGTCATAACCCGATTCTAAGAAAATGAAACCGGCAGTTTATAAACATATTACGCATGGTCTCCATTCATTTACAACCGAGCGGTCCACAATGAGTGCAGGTATGGGAGAGAACTTCGGGTGTTTTTTTTCATAGGGGAATTCCTTAAATGTATTATTTATAACAACGCGTGTGTAATGTGGGTTGTATGCAGCAAGGTTATTCTAAATGTGAATTGCAGTTTACTTTTTGCATGTGATCGACAATGCTATTCAAATATCAAATGTGTTAATTGCAATTTATTAATCCAAAGTGCAACGTACAATTTGTATTTATTTATTTATTATTATTATTATTATTATTATTATTATTATTATTATTTATAATAATTATTTATTTATTTATTTTTATTAATTTGTTTTAGCTTACCCTTACACTTTATATTAATAAAAAAAATAAACCGTAAAGTCAGTGTAAATACTGATTGCATATTTAACTTTTGAAAGTTACTTGTTTCAGGTTTTGATCTTGTTCAAAAATATTTGCGTCTCTGCGAGCAAGTGAACGAGGGTGACGCGGACACTGTGATGTTACCCGACCCCCAGCAACAGGTAGGAGTTTCTTCCCTTCTCAGAGTTCCACCTCTCTGTTTTACTATAAATTATGCTATTTTCTTCTCACTGTAAGACAATATATATACATATATATATATATATATATATATATATATATATATATATATATATATATATATATATATATATATATATATATATATATATATATATATATAACCCACGTCTGAAAGCCGATAACCCTAGTGTTTAGTGAGTGTCAAATATTGTCCGCTTTTACTGATTTTTGCACTTTACTTACAACTTGTTGATAAAATTATTAATTTTCGTAAATTCTCTATGCTTTTGGTCGACTTGTGTTTGTAGCTGTTGTAAATATATTTTATACGAAACAAAAAAAAGTACGCACTTAGGGAACTAGAGCGAGTGATTTTAACAATTAAATAATCAATTATTGTTTGGTTTAAACATATACACAAAAATGTTTTTAAAAAAACGTGTTGGGGGTGGGTGAGTATGGTATACTACTTGTAACCCATTGTGATTTAAAAAATGAAGAGGTGACTCTACTGTGTTTGTCTATTCGCTGTCGTACCTCGCTGGGATAACTGTCGTAGCTTTGTAATCATTGGTGACGAGTTAGTAGAGTCAGTCAAATTGCGACAGTAAAACCGAATGATATAGGTCAGTAAATTGAAAAATAATAATCTTATCCGTTCTAACTTCAACTGCTTTTTGTTCTCTTTTTTTCTTAAACCATCTTCCACAACAGTAAAGGCTCCCTACGACCAACAAATAAGTACACCTTTTTTTCTAATTTCGTTATGATATTTTCAATTTTATTTTCTTCATAGTCTGAACTGAATTGTTGTTATTGGTGGTGGTAATGGTGGTTTGTGTTGTTGTCCTTTGGTTTTTTTGTTGTTGTTTTTTGGTGTTGGTGTTGTTGGGTGGTTTTGGTGGGGGAAGGTTGTTTGGTTTTGTTTGTTTTGATAATTCCCGAGTGATATTATTTCGTGTTCTGTTGTAAGTTTGTTACATAACTGTGCACATGGATTGCATATGCGGATCCAGGAGTATTTTAGGAAAGGCAAAAGAGCACGCAGACCACTGCTATTACTACTACTGCTACAGCTACTGCTACCAGGGTCGTTTTATTTGTATAGTGTTTCATTTGTTTATAAAAAGTAATGCCCTCCCCCTAGGATTTTGATCAGGGTACGGCCCTGTCTACTGCTACTATTACTACTACTACTACTACTAACACTACTATTATTACTACTACTAACACTACTACTACTAACACTACTACTTCTACGAAAACTGCTATTAACTACTACTATTAGTACTATTGTTCGTGTAGGGCCTATATGAAAAATACAATGTCTTCAGTATGACCATAAACTCAGTGGGTTAAAGTTTAATTTTTTCTTGTAGCTAATTGAGAAGATTTTAGCAAGCGGCAGCCCTGACGCCAGCTTTCTGGTGGAAGCAATACGATCGTTCGAAACCGTCGTCCCACTGCCACCATTTGACTTAATGGAGGAGCTTAGCGGACCACAGACATTCTCGGGGTTCGATCTTGTTCCTGACGAGGAAACGAAGAGCTCGGAAAGCTCCGATTTGCTGGACTTGGACCAGGTGAATACAGAATTGACTTTCTACGACGAGCGATATGTGCGCGAGTGCGACTCACATATCAAAGTAGAGGGCTCTAGGTTTCAGAGCGAGGGCTCTGGGCTCCTGGAACACGTCAACTGGACTACGATGACGTCAGAGTTGATCAAGCAGATGCGAGACATAGAAGCGGACTGTCGCGCCCTCTCCATAAGCATGGGTAAGTCGAGGTAGCTCCATGATTGCGATCGTTTGAGGTAGTCGGTGGCCAAATAAACAACCCATTGTATAACCGAGAGCTGATCGGCTGGTGCGAATCGATAATAACCGATGGTCGATATTAAAATTCCACTCGATTACCAACATTACTAACGCGATAACTACTTCTAAATGACTATGTTCATGGGACTATATTTACGCGACTACTGCATGTTTATTTGGCCACCGTCTACCTCAATACGGCAGAATCTACGTGACTACTCAACACGACTACCTTTTAGGTGACAATTTCAATATGACTACCAAAACGACTACTGCTACATGAATATGTCTACGTGACTACCTCACGTGATTTCATTTATTTTTATGCTTATAGCACGCTGTTCTGGACACATATCTCAGCTTTCTGGGCTGTCTGTACAGGACAGTGGGTTAGTGGTTAGTTAGAGAGAAGTCGGTGTAGTGGCCTTACACCTACTCACTGAGTAATTAAGCTCGCTCTGGATGGAAGCCGGTACCGAGATGCGAACCCAGTATCTACCGGCCTTAATGAAGTCCGTTGACTTAACCACTACACCGCCGAGGCTGTTAACCTCGCTTTGAGTTGGAGCCGGTACCGAGGTGCGAACAGCAGTACCTACCAGCCTTTAATTAAATCCGTTGGCTTAACCACTACACATCCGATGAGGCCGGTTCTTCTACGTGACTACCTCTACGTGACTACCCCCAACACGTGCTGCCACATGACTGCATATAATTAAGTAACACAGTGTGATTAAAGTACACACGTTGACAGGTGTGTGTTTATCTGAAGCGGAGCGGGATGCGAGTAACAGAAGCTAACACCTACCCGCACCACTCTGATCCTATCGGATCCTGTCTGTCCTATCGGGACATCGGAGTATCTACAGGTGTGAAAATTAATTTATTTCATTCGAAACGTGCGCGGAAATGTCACCCACTTTGGAGATAACACGAGCCCGGCCCGCGAATCAAAACTCACCGTTTGATCGAGTGAAGTTAGTTGATTAATTTATCTCCACATCTCCACAATACCTGTGTCATCATCTGTTCATTAATTATCGAATAAATTCAAACAACTTTTGGGTTGATTGATTGATTGCAGCCGTTCCGCTTAGACAAAAAGTCCGTAGCTTTCACAATCAAAATATGACAGCGCCAAAGGGATATAGGAGAAAGTTGTAGCATGTCCATAACCCCTAACACCCCCCACACCACCCCCCCCCCCCCCCCCCCCCCACCCCCCAAACAGCAATAACAATAAACAACGTCTCAATAAACGAACAAAATGTGACGTTGAGGCACTAAAGTAAATGAATAATTGTTTTGAGCCCCCTCCCCCGCTCCCAGTTTCTAAGTTTAAGAGAATAGAGAAACAGTCATAAGTGTGTATTGTAGAGATAACTAAGACAACATAATAACTGAACTTAATTTTCTTTCTCTCTCTTTCTTTCAGATCCGATGAAATGGACGACTGACGACGTCAGTAAGTGGATAACTCGGAAATGCATCAAGAACAACATCACAGATATTAACCTTGACCTCTTCCACATGTCAGGGGTCGAGTTGTGTCAGATGTCAGAGGTCAACTTCCGGTGCCGATGTCCAACACGCGGATCGGAACTTTTCTCAGAACTAGAAGTTTGGAAAAATGGTAACCTCACCTTTAACTTTGGCTTTTTATCCGTTTGTCTGTCTCTGTTTGCATAGGTCTTTTTGATTTGTGTTTTCATATGCTTATGTTTTGTACTTATTTTTGTATTTGTAATAGTATTTTTTTATTATTTTTTTATTTATTTATTTATTGGGAGGGGGTATGCGAGATGTTCTTAGTATGAGTATTTGTATGAGGTTTGTTGGACGTGCTTGAACCTTCAATGGATGTAAGCACTTGTCAGACTTTTGATTGGATTTTTGAGAGTATTTAATAATGTGCGTGTTAACTTGTTAACCCAAACCCAAACAACCGTGGGCAAAGAATCGTAATTTTTAAAATGAACAATCTGATTACGTGAACAAAGGTGTATATCTAGTCCATGACCCAGACTCGGTACATTCCAGTTTTGGAAATAAGTCTAGATGTCACAACGCAGGCCCGTAGCAACCGGTGTGGAGAGGTGGGGGGGGGGGGGGGGGGGATGTTACCTTGAGGTCTAAAACATTTTTTGTTTGTTCTACTAGTTGAAAAACCAAAGACGTGTTTGTGCCCCCCCCCCCTCCCCATTACAGCACGAAAGCCCACCCACCCCCAACCCCACTTCACACATATCGTTCTTACGTAGCTGTAATAAGATTGTTATGATGTTTCACAATAATGTTATTAAAATAAGACAAAACGCAGATACGATATGTATTCACTTAAGTGACTTAATCCAAGTGTTATTGTACACACTAATATAAATGTTTAATAACCAAGCTTGGCGTGTCTATCATAGTTTGACTCTTATGCACCGAGTTAACTTCTGGCAAGCACTCGCTGCAAGTTTGAAATTAAAATGTCAAGAAAACAAGATAGCAGCATGTCGCAGTTTAAACCAGCGTCGCTGTTACGACTGGTCCGTGTCAGCGAGTATGTGCAAACAGACACTCGAGCCAGCCACACTAACAAGATATAGACTTAAAAACATCCATAGTGATAAATCATAGTTAACTAGCCCAAACATGTTTACAACGGCGTATTGCAACAGAGCCGCTCCTTTCTCTGTTTGCCGGCGACATTGTTCGAACTAATGAAAAACAACGCATATTACACAACGTCATCGTTCTAGAAGTAGTAGATAGACTAGTGCACCGGTTATCGGTTGGTTTGAGGTCACGATGTTGTGAAAGGTCTGGGAATGTGCGAGGTCACGATAACCATTGGTCAGTCACGTGGGTGGTTCTTGTGTCCAGTAATTTTCCTAGATGAAGAAATACAGCTGATAAAACTTCCACGTCAGTGTAGTACGCCCATTCCTCAAGTTTATTGATATGTTTGGGAATTTTATTTCTTATCGAAAGTGTGTGACGTGATTTCCTGTGGCCTGGTACAGTATTTACCAGCCTAGGGAATACTTAGGCCACTATGAAATTAATCTTTGATTTTCATTCCCATCCGCGCCCGTGTTTTATTGGCAAATAATAATAATAATAATAATAATAATAATAATAATAATAAAATAAAACAATTAATTAATTAATTAATTAATAATTAACATATTTTTGCTCAATGTATGCTATTTCCAATGTCCTGAAGGTTTTTTAAAAATAAAAGTGCATCCCCCAAGCTCCATTTTGAAAGTAAATTAAATAAAAATATAGCATTTAATTAATAAAGGCCTATTATATTATTTTAATACAGAATGTTTTTTAGAAACGGCATATAGTTGACTATAGCTGACAATGCAGTGGACTTTACTGGACTGTATCTGTGGCTATATCATTCATTATATTATAGTTAGCTATGTAACTGACACTAATTTATTGCATCTTATTTATTACATGTAAAATGATGAAATGTATTTTATTGTAATTTCTTCTTTTTTACAGCTTGGAGTTTGAACGAGATTCAGGTAGCGAGGGTGAAACCTCTACCTCAACCTGTGGTTTATGATACGAGCCGGTCCCCGTCCCCCGAGTGCAACACGGGACCTTCCCCGTCCCCCGGGGACTACACGTCATCGTCACAGAGTTCCGGCTGCGGCAGCGTTTACAGTATGCCGCTCTCTCCCCCCAGTCCCTCCAGCCCCCCACTGAAATGTAAGTATTATACATGTACTCTGTGTAAAGTAAAAGTAAAAGTAAAGTTTGTTTTGTTTAACAACACCATTAGAGCACATTGATATATCAAAGGCCGTGGTATATGCTATCCTGCCTGTCGGATGGTGCATATAAAAAAATATATTGCTATTAATCGAAAAATGTAGCGGGTTTCCTCTCTAAGACTACATTTCAAAATTACCGAATGTTTGACATCCAATAGCCGATTATTAATAAAATCAATGTGCTCTAGTTGTGTCGTTAAACAAAACAAACTTTAACATTTTGATTTATTAATCAACAGCTACTGGGTGTAATTTGTTGTTGATTATTGTTTTTTAATTATATAATATGTAATTAATATTTTATATATATATATATATATATATATATATATATATATATATATATATATATATATATATATATATATATATATATATATATTTCTGCTATGAACAGAAACATTAAATATTTAAAATGCTTTTCTTTTACAAAAAGAACTGGAAATAATTAGTAAACAGGTATGCTGTATTGGCATAAGTGTACGAGACAGGGGAGGCAACTTCCCCCTAGTTCTGGAGCAAAACCTCAAATTCCGGCAAATAATATGATAGAGATATTCGGGAAAAATGGGCTAACCTGAAACCTTTTTACAATGTATTTCCATCATTCTACCCTCAGATTAGTTGTAATCCACGTGAACATGCGTAATGATTCGTTTGAAACCATATATAGCTGTTTGGCAGTAATGCTAATATGAATAAATGTTATAATCCAGATTCGGGCATTTTCGTTTAATTCGTTCAAAAACCAGTCAGCCCCCCTACAGAAATGGGAACCCGTACGCCTATGTGTTTTTGACTTCTTGAGGACGTTAATATTGGCTTTATTGTCGCAAAAAATAATGTGTTTTACCAGTGACGCGAAGCGGAGACGATAAATGGATATTTTCGACAGAGCACATTACGATGTAGCCTGGCATGTGAATAGGTAAATAGGCTCTTGGGAAATTGATATGACAATTAGATTTTGATATTCAATCAAATTGCACGTTATATGGCCACTGAGTTAAATGTGTGTTTACTGGCACGTCAACATAGTTTAATCTGCTCCTGTTATGTGTGTTATATAATAATTAGACCCTATCATGTAGTGAAAGAAAATACATCTCATGGGTTAGAGTTTTTAGTTAGCAGCGAAGTATCTTGATTAACATTGAGAGATCATGAAGTGGGTCACATGGTTACAGGAGTATCGTGACACCCCCCCCCCCCCCCCCCCCCTACCCCCACACGCCCATTTGAAGTACCCTTTTCAGTGACAGTTTTAAAATTCATCGTCCGCAGTATACACCACTAAATTACCCTGAAAACGCGTCTCTGGCATCTTTATTGATCTTTATTCTGGATTACTACAGTTCATTTGGTATGTTACTCTGCCTTACTCAAGTCCATCTGGTACGTTACTCAAATTCATACGTTGCTGTGTGTTACTCAAGTTCACCTGGTACGTTACTTTGTGTTTTTCTGGTACGTTACTCAAACTCATACGTTGCTGTGTGTTACTCAAGTTCACCTGGTACGTTACTTTGTGTTTTTTAGGTATAAAGCAGGAAAATGGCGTCACGGAGACTCTCCCACACATCCACCACAAGCAGACGATCCACCTGTGGCAGTTTCTCAAGGAGCTGCTGCTCAAGCCGGAGTCCTTCAGCCACTGCATCAAGTGGCTCGACCGATCTCGCGGCATCTTCAAGATCGAGGACTCGGGCAAGGTGGCCAAGGAATGGGGCATGCGAAAGAACCGCCCTGCCATGAACTATGACAAGCTGAGTCGCTCCATCAGACAGTACTACAAGAAAGGCATCATCAGAAAGACGGAACATTCCAAGCGGCTCGTCTATCAGTTCTGCCAACCCTATTTATGATAGACTACCAAAAAAAACCCTCCAGTGGGATCTCATCATTTGGTTTTTGGCTCTACCCCAGGAGCTTGCGATAATACGCGAAACACCGGATTGTTTGATGATGTACTTTGGTGATTCGTGTGTGTATACCCGAAGCGGATGCTAAAGGCATCTTGGACATGATTGTGGTTATGCTAGTTTGATGTGGGTTTTTTGGTATGCTCGCGTGACGGTTAGACCATCAGTCGCATTCCAGTACTTCCATCAAATCAGAGTACTTTAGCACCTCTACGAGGCCTAATCCTGACTTATTTTTAACACACCAACATTTTGGGGTTGTTGTTTTTGTTATATTAATTGATGTTGTATGAAGTTAACCGATTCTGTCCAACACCAGTAATGTAACGGCGGCTTACAGCGCAAAAACCTTTTTCCTCAATGATATATATACTGTTAATGTTTGATCTGCAAATGCCTATGGACGCAGTAGTCAGTAGAGGAAACGGGAGCTAGAGCCGCATTTAAATGATAGGCAGCATAAGAAAGAACAGAGAGCGTGTCAATGGCACCTATTTGTATATACCTTGAGACAGACATTCCGTCAGTCAGCTCCACTAGAACAGAATGTGTTATTAGCACGTGTTTGTATATACCTTGAGACAGACATTCCGCCAGTCCGATCCAGTAGAACAAAGTGCGTCAGTAGCCAGTTAGAAACACAGCCGATCTTACCAACTCTCGGGCATGTTAATAATATTATTATAAGCACAAAATAAAAATCCAACTTTAGGCAATTATGATCAGCCCAGCCAAAACCAATCTAATTAAAATTAGCTCCACTATTACATGTGGATCTAAAGACAGCCAGTTGGAGCTCATGTCCACCAATCAAAACCTTACTTGCAGAATCCTGCCAGTGATTTAAAACTAACAACACTGCGTAGTCCCCAATGTCCAGGTAACATTTCGTCTGTAAATAATAATTTAAATATTGACCAATCACACTTCGCCTTTTATAACGTTATTTGGGAGCATACAAATTCTAAAAATATCGGGCGAGTCTATTTTAGTGGCCGCAGTACAGCGACCCATACCAATACGTACGGGGTGGGTTATCAGTCTTCAATTTTTCATTAAAAATTATTTATTTATTTATAAAATTTAAAAAAACTAAATCAGTCTTCAGTTTTACATTACAAATTATTTATTTTATAAAATAAAACATGTTTTAAGGCATTCGTAATTCACACGAAACATGTCGTATACCCTCAGGATAATTCGGAATGTTTTCAAATTATTTTTAAATCACTGGCAGGATTCTGCAAGTAAGGTTTTAATTGGTGGACATGAGCTCCAACTGGCTGTCTTTAGATCCACATGTAATAGTGGAGCTAATTTTAATTAGATTGAGCTAAAACCAGAACAGCCGGGCCGCCTGTTACGGCCCTGCTTCTAGTTTTCTTTTTGACTGGTCCAATAAAATATTTACCGTACACAGACGGACATTGGCTTTGTTTACATACCTGGTTCTAGTATGGACTGGCAGTAAGATTTGCTAAGAGTTAAGGCGCCGCCACACGATACGAGTTTCTCGTACAAGAATAGCCGATTGCAAAGAAACTGATGAAATCGTAATGTTGTCTTATCTCAATCGTACGAGTCCACGAGGCGTCGTCTTTAAACTGACTCGTCTCGTCTACTGATTTGGTAGTCTTCATTTTAGTTCAACGTATCTTGTTACCAAGTCTGACTGAGCGATGTGTTTCGATGTTTCTGTGATGTTGCTGCTGTGCACGTGTTGCTGTGTGCATACAGTTGGTGCTAAGGTCGAGTTCGATGTACACCGTGTGGTTATAGTGCTCTTCTCATAAACAGACGATAATTCTCACATTTTTGTTCTCTTCATTTTTATACATCCAATGGACAATTTATTCTTTATATAATATACAGCATATTTTTTATATCAGTTTTGTACATTAAAAATGTTGATAACCTTTCTGCTTGTTTGTTGTATTGTTTTACAGTTCTGTAAGGACTGATTTTAATACAACAATGTAGCTATCGCACATAGATGTTGACTAATGCAGGGTGCTAGGCTGGCAGGAAAGGGAGCGAGACCAAATGCATATGAAATATGAAATCGTTAGTTACGGAATTACGTTGCAGTGATTAACGGAAAGTTTCAAAACCAAGCAATGAATCAATAATAACTGAAAATATAGTGTTGAAACTTGATTTAGAACTAAAGGTCATTCATATACACATGTATAATCAAATCTAAAGTTTATTTTGTATTTGTGCAAAAGTACTTAAAATGAAAATAGTAGACTAAATCCAGAGTTATTTTAACTATACTTTGAACAACTGCGCCCTGAAGTTTTCGGCTCAACAAAAGAAGTATGTACAAATGGTAATTTATATTGACATAACAGTCATTTTCGGTGGCTCCAATGTGTTTATGTTTTGGCAGCGTTCATTTGTCAGTGACAATCGACGAAGATAAACAGCGATATAAAGACTAGCATTATAGTAACTGCTCATATCATGTTATGCTCTGTGTTACTTTGTTTAACACTAAAATCTAATTGTGCGAAATGTACTTGTATTGATCATCATTTCATTCATGTACGTATATTTGTTTGTACTGGGGTGTCTTTAAACATTCATTCACTGATTCAAAAGGACCCGCCTCCTCTTCCTCCTCCTCCTCCTCCTCCTCGGTGTGAACATTGTCAGTGTACATTGACAGTGCGCCACATTTTGGTGGAGTGTACATTGACAGTGCGCCACATTTTGGTGGAGTGTACATTGACAGTGCGCCACATTTTGGTGGAGTGTACATTGACAGTGCGCCACATTTTGGTGGAGTGTATATTGACAGTGCGCCACATTTTGGTGGAGTGTACATTGACAGTGCGCCACATTTTGGTGGAGTGTGATCATCTGAAGCCGACGAATGAATGAATGAATGAA
This sequence comes from Gigantopelta aegis, assembly GCF_016097555.1. Lineage (NCBI taxonomy): Eukaryota > Metazoa > Mollusca > Gastropoda > Neomphalida > Peltospiridae > Gigantopelta > Gigantopelta aegis. The sequence goes on along the minus strand of NC_054707.1, from coordinate 56,543,796 downwards.
TGAATGTTTAAAGACACCCCAGCACGAAAAATACACCGGCTATTGGGTGTCAAACTATGGTGATGCAAATAAATAAAATGATGATCAACATCAATATAAAAATTCAAGACTTAAACAAAAACAGTGTAAAGAACTGTGCAAAAACACAAATATCACAGAATTTTACGGATACTGAATTTTACTCAAAACTTCAATTTTGTGCTGTATTGGCCATTCTCAAAGAGAATGTTACACCCCTGCACCACGGTGATGTTACAGCACACGCAGGGGCTGAAGCCGACGAGAAAGTATATATTTTGTAACAGAAATGTTTTGGAATTGTTTAAATTGCACCCATAATTAATTTTAAGGTTTATGAAACATTATGATTTCTATACAAAATTTAAAAATGTAGTTGCCAGGAAATTTGTTTTATATTAATATTGTATTTTCCCCACGGCTCTTTACACTGTCTTTTACATTATATGCGTTTTATTTTAATGAAAATAATCATATTAATATAATTTAAAAAACCTCTTTCTTTCACACAATAGCCAATCTGTATTTTTGTGTGCTGGTGTATCGTTAAACATTCATTCATTCATTCATTCATTCGTTCGTTCGTTCGTTCGTTCGTTCGTTCGTTCGTTCGTTCGTTCGTTCGATCATTCATTCATTCATTCACTAATTCATTCTGAGTGTTTAAACGCTTGTAAATTCGATCTGCACTCTACATCCTGTTTGTGTTTAAATCTGATTTAGAGACGAGTAAATGTTGTGGTGTTAATTATTTCAAGTTACAACGTGCCGCGCATCTTGACAATACATTAGGATTCACTTCTAAAAGCTACTCACAAACTCTTAAAATCCTGGCACGTTCTAAATGGCAACAATATGACCTTACTGTGAGCTTTTACAAGCGTAATTTTGACATAGTCTAAGAGAGAAAATCTGCTACATGTTGTCATTAATAGCAAGGGATCTGTTATATGAACCATCCCACAGTCAGGATAGCACATACCACGGCATTTGATATACCAATCGTGGTGCACTGACTGGAACGAGAAATAGCCCAATGGGCCCATGGTCGATCCTAGTCCGATCGCGCATCAAGCGAGCGCTTTACCACTGGGCTATGCCTCGCCCCCCCCCCCCCCCCCCCCCCCCCCCCCAATTGAAAAGAATAGCCCATGTGGGATTTTGCCTCATAATCTACTTGGTTCTTGACCATACATCTTATACCATATAATCGTAAATTAAAATAAGAAGAAAGAGTCGTCAATATTCCCCGCCCCCTGTTAATGAAATGGAAACCACACTCATTTGGATGGTTAACAGAAAAAAATATTGAAAATAAAAACTCCCGCATGGCAAAAGGCATTATTGGACCACTAGACAGGGAAGTTATCTCAAATGATGAATGAGACAGTGAATGACACAGTGAATTTGGTTATTTGTTTCCATGGTAACAGATAAATATCGAAAATGAAAACTCCTCCATAGCAAGAGGAACTACTAGACTACTAGACTGATATGTGTACCACATTTTGTGAAGTTATCTCGAACGACCGGCCTCGGTGGCGTCGTGGTTAGGCCATCGGTCAACAGGCTGGTAGGTACTGGGTTCGGATCCCAGTCGAGGCATGGGATTTTTTATCCAGACACCGACCCCAAACCCTGAGTGAGTGCTCCGCAAGGCTCAATGGGTAGGTGTAAACCACTTGCACCGACCAGTGATCCATAACTGGTTCAACAAAGGCCATGGTTTGTGCTATCCTGCCTGTGGGAAGCGCAAATAAAAGATCCCTTGCTGCTAACCGGAAGAGTAGCCCATGTAGTGGCGACTGCGGGTTTCCTCTCAAAATCTGTGTGGTCCTTAACCATATGTCTGACGCCATATAACCATAAATAAAATGTGTTGAGTGCGTCGTTAAATAAAACATTTCTTTCTTTCTTTATCTCGAACGGTTTTGGCGTTGCGCTTCGGAAACTGTGAATTTGGTAATTCTGCCTACTATTTGTTCCCATGGTAACAGAACAAAATATCGAAAATGAAAATTCTAATAGCAAAAGGCACTAAAGACCACAAGATTAATATATGTACAAAGTTCCATGCGTTTATCTTGAACGGTTTTGGAGTTGTGCTCCGGAAACATTACTGGGCGGACGGACGGACGGACAAACGGACGGACGCACTGACTGACGGTGCCCGTTTAAAAAATTTTTTAGTACGTTATTAAATTAAATATTTCCTTCAGGTACGACTCACCAAGGGCTGCATCTAAACAGAGGACGGTCGGATGCACTGAGACGGAATCCGTCAGTTATAATTTATGGAACAAAAGTGATAACAAAAATGTGCTAAGCTTTGACTATGTAATAAATTAATGATAACAGTAGCACGTAGACCTCTAAACGACGTGTGATTTAATTACTGGCGTGTGGTATTTGAGTTTACCGGCTGTAACACGCGGACAAACAGAACTAACAACAAAGAGGCGGATCTCCACCACTAATGGCGGAAAACACAAGGTGCTGTCGTCACGTGACTGTGAAGAGTACTGTCCACCAAACATTATTATATTATCATACTGTAACACCTGTGTGAAGCTTGAAACACTCCGCCATATGTTACTTGTTAACTGTTTACAAACACATATGCACTGTTTATCGACCAGTAGGCCTATGCTTTGTAGTGGATCTTTCCGCTCTAACCACAAAAGTGCATCTTTATTATACTGAAGTTGAATCGCTTAATAATTAAGCTGGTTTATTTTTAAAATGTTCATGTGTATCACGAAACTGCTTCACGAGTTACTGCCATCTTTAAATTTATTTATCTACATTATAAGCTGCATTGTACCAAAAATTCAAAAGTTCCGTCAAATATTTAAAGGGACTTTCCTGAGTTTGCTCCATTGTAAGATGTTTCCGACTAATAAAATATTTCTACGATTAAACTTACAGATTAAATATATTTTCCTGTTTTAGAATATCAGTGTCTGTATATTCAATGTGTTTCTGGTCGTCTTACTATTTGTAATAAGCCCAAACTGGATTTTGTCTTCAAATAATTTCGTACGTACAAAAAAAATTAGTTTTTAGAAAATAAAATGAAAATTAACCTAGTACAAATATTAGAACGATCAGAAAAATGTTTAATATACAGCCACTAATATTTTATGCAGGAAAAATATATTTGATATCTAATTACAGTCGTCAAAAAGTATCTGTTAGTCGATAACATCTTAAAAATTGAAGAAAACACAGGAATGTCTCTTTAAGGAGTAAGAACAGCTACTGTTCTGATTGTAGTAATATGTGGCATTGATTATTTATACAAATACATGCACTATTAAGGAAGGAAGGAACTGTTTTATTTAACGACGAACTCAATGCATTTTATTTACGATTATATGGCGTTAGACATATGGTTAAGGATCACACAGATAATGAGAGAGGAAACCCGCTGTCGCCACTTCATGGGCTACTCTTTTCGATTAGCAGCAAGGGATCTTTTATATGCACCATCCCACAGACAGGATAGCACATACCACGGCCTTTGATATACTAGTCATGGTGCACTGGCTGGAACTAGAAATAGCCCAATGGGCCCGCAGACGGGGATCGATCTCAAACCAACCGCGCATCAAATGAGCGCTTTTACCACATGTACTATTATGCATTGGTAATAAATAAATATGCTTTTATTTGTTATACAGTTGTTATAAAGTATTCACAAAAGGTTGAAACCAATGCAGAGTACCCCTAAAATCGGAACTGCGGATTTCAGCAAAAATTAAAGTTTGCAATAAAAATAACACACACACACACACACACACACTCTCTCTCACACATACACACACACACACACATACACACACACACACACACATATATATATATATATATATATATACATATATACACAGACTCACACACACACACACATACACACACACACACACGCACACATACATACACACAAACACATTCACACACATACACACATACACACATAGATACATACACACACATACACACATACATACATACATACATATATACATACACGCACACACATACACACACATACACACACATACACACATACATACACACACATACACACATACATACAAACACACACACACACATACACACACACATACACACACACACACACACATACACACATACCATTTTACATACCAATGTTACGATCCAACAACGGCTCAAAATGTTTGGTCACATTTCCGCTATCGATAGAATGGACATCACCATCAGACCAGTGGTACAAGTTTACCCGAATTTACCTTGTTACCAGTATATTTTAAGATGTTTCCGACTTTAGATGAACTAAAATAAATATGTCAATGTTTGGGTCTATTAGAAAATAGGAAAAAGTTGATTTTTAAAAGTAAAGCATGTAATGTTTATTCCATGTTTATTAGTTACCGATAACATTTCGACTTTCGAATACTTTTTTGTGAGCTTTTGTAGATAAATTACTTTTTTTTCATGTAATCTTTTAGTGTAATCTTTAGTTATTACTTTACAAAATACAACCATACTTGTCGCAGTGGCACTATTTAATTTAATGTTATAAACGTTTTTAAAAATGTTGTTAGGGATCGCGGTTCACGGTTTTGTCTTGACAGTTCTACAGTGCAGTGTTCAGTTTTGTTAATACGCAGAATAGGCTATATCCAGGAACCGAGTTAACAAACGAAAAATACATTTACAATATGACCGTTTTACCGTCAACGAAAATCAAAGTTAAAAGTTTATTTTAATTAATGCCACCTCTAGAGCACATTAATTTATTAATCATTCGCTATCAAATATTGGATAATCCCGACATAGTCTTAAAAACATCCCGCTATATAACGGGCCTGTACGAACTTAAAGACGGGATGTGTGGATTGATTTTACCTACTCTAGAGGTTGTGTCCCACACTTTAGATATCATTTCTACGGACCTCAGTAAACGATTTTTTATGGGTACATTCTCGACATTCGGGCAACACGAGCTGGCCTGAACACGTTCAACAAGCATTTCCATCATTCTGTTGTGGTGAATTTTATTTGTAGAATGCAAGAAACTGCATTTCTAGTTTTCAAAGATTTCTGGGAAAGGATTCCCCGAATCTTTCTAGAGTTAACGTAAACTCGCAACCAAAAGAGTCATTGAACCATTTAAATTTTTTTTTAAATAGGCCTACAAAGTCCTACACAATAAATTGAAAATAGTACATTGCTAAATGATAAATTTTGTTTTATTAATATTCATTGTTTCCTATTATTTGCCATTGTAATTGTCACAAATTATTGATTGCATCGTACAGTTATTCATTGTAAGTGATTATTTCATTTGATCCAATAATTTGGTAACCATGACTGGTGTTTATATATATGTATATATTTTCAGTGTATACATAAGTATACAAAAATATATTGTGGAAAAAGCCAGGCGAATGTTGCCTACAAATTTGCTGCCTTTGAGCAACTCATATTTGTCTCTGACGGCCAAATCCAGTCAATTTGTCAGATTTTGTAGATTCGTCGATTTCATAAAAAAAATTACGATTTGAAAAGACAAGAATTTAGTCTGTTTTCACGATATAAGCATGTTATAATTTCAACATTCTTGAATTATATATGCAAAGATTGTGTATAGGAGCGATTCGTTTGCAGCTAAATCTAAATTTGTAACTGCGATATGCAAGCATTTGCATAAGTAGTATGCATGTATATATGAGTAAGTATGTGTGTATCTGTATAATGTATTTGACTGTGGGTGTGTTTGAGTGAGTATATGGGTATGTGACGGAACATGCTCTTAAATTTGTTTTCGCCTGTGGCGATTTTAATTGTGTTAGAGGGCCGTGTGCAGTTTAATTGCACTTAAGCCCAGATGGGCAACTTGTTATGTAATATCTCCGCGCGACCGTACACATCCAGCCAGGTGCGGAGGCCATGTGGCGAGTAGTTACGTAATACCTCTGCGAGTGCGGTTTCGACGACCGTGATTTGGCGACCAAGGCGTCAGTAAGTCTGACGATCAGAGAAATTATACCGATTCTGGAAGAGGTGGAATATCAGATGATAGGGGGAGGTACCGCCTTGTACCCCCAGGCGTTTCTGTTTTATAATAAATAGCTAGTTTTTAGAGATATCGAGGAGAACGAAAAAGGACGGCTCCCAGGGAACGTAGTCCGTTGGACTTTGGTAAATATTTTTATTTCTGCTCTGTGTATAACCTTGATGTGATTGATGTGACTTTAAATATTTTAATACTGTATTATACCAATATTCTTTAGACAGTGTCTTCGGTCATCTGACGAAGTAAATCGTAGACTTTTTGTTCTAACATTATACGAGTATTTGGTAATATAAAGCTTAGCCAGTCATCCTAGACGACCTAGGTAAACTGTAGGTTATTGTCTTTATTGTGATAGGTACCAGTATTAATTCTGTGTTACAAGGTTACTGAATGAGTAGTTAGGGTTAATTAAAAATTAACCCGTTAGGAATAGAGCTGTAATTCCTTTATTAATTAAGTTCCCCTGGAAGCGTTCCTAAATTATCACACGTTACTGAACGAGTAGTAAGGGTTAATTAAAAATTAACCAGTTAGGAATGGTGTTGTAATTCTTTTATTAATTAACTTCTCCTGGAAGCGTTTCTCAATTATCACACGTGCGGGTGTGGTGTAACGGTGAAGTGATTCGCATATTGTGTAACTAGACACCTAGAGATTAACTAATTAAGTGATCAGTTCTGGGTTGTTATTATTGTTGTTATTAATTAACTACTACGGCTGTACATTTGTCAGCGTAGATTAATACAGATTCCAAAGTGTATTGTGTTTTTGTTGTGTTTTCTAGAGAACTAACGTGCTATAATAATATATACTTTATATAAGATCGTATCTCTGATCATACCTAGAGACGAGCCATACGAGGGTTTAACCGCCTGTTACAGAGAGATCTAATAGATATACAGTTAGGAGAGATATTTTGATAATCGTGTTCTATTCAGTTACGGGAATTATAGAATCCCCGTGACAGGGTATAAGTAAGATGTATTCAATTCTAAGTAGTACACAACAACTAACATAAAAATATAAAGTGTTTGTTCACAACACGATATGAATTTTATTACATCTAATATTCCGCAACTCGTCAGCCGTATAGCGCCGATGTATCCAAACCTGTTTAATGTGCATTAATGCCTTTATATGCAACACTGAACACGGATTTTTTTCTACACAGACGAATGTTTTGTTATTGAAATACTTCGTCGTGTTGTTTCCAAGACATAACTTTTGTGATTTTTTTTTCCGGTTTTGTTGTTGTTGTTATTGTTGTCGTTGTTGTGGGATTTTTCAATACCGTGATCAACATCATTCTGTTAATAGGTGTCACGGGGATCCTATAATACCCGTAACTGAATGAAACACGATTGTCCAAACATCTCTCCTAACTGTATATCTATTAGATCTCTCTGTAACAGGCAGTTATACCCGCTGTGGCTCGTCTCTAGGTATGATCAGAGATACGATCTTATATAAAGTATATATTATTATAGAACGTTTAGTTCACTAGAAAACACAACAAAAACACAATACACTTTGGAATCTGTATTAACCTACGCTGACAAATGTACTGCCGCAGTAGTTAATTAACAACAACAAATAATAACAACCCAGAACTGATCACTTAATTAGTTAATCTCTAGTTGTCTAGTTTACACAATATGCTAATCACTTCACCGTGACACAACACCCACACGTGTGACAATAGAGAAACGCTAACACACACACGTGTGATAATTGAGAAACGCTTCCAGGGGAACTTAATTAATAAAGGAATTTCAACTCTATTCCTAACTGGTTAATTTTTAATTAACCCTTACTACTCATTCAATAACCTTGTAACACAGAATTAATACTGGTACCTAACACAATAAAGACAATAACCTACAGTTTACCTAGGTCCTCTAGGATGACTGGTTAAGCTTTTTATAATTATTTAGAACAGTGAGCCTACAGATTACTGCGTCAGATGACCGGCAGCACCGTCTAAATAATATTGGTATAATACAGTATTGAAATATTTAAAGTCACATCAATCACATCAAGGTTATACAACAGAGCAGGAATGATATTTACCAAGTCCAAACGGACTAACGTTCCCTGGTGCCTTCCAATATGTTTCTCCCCGATATCTCTAAAACCCTAGCTATTTATTCAAAACTCTCAGAGACAGCGAATATCGCCTGGGGGCACAAGGCGGTACCTCACGTATCATCTGAATTTCCACAGCGATCAAGACGGCATATCTTTCTCTTAGAAAGCCAGACTCAATGACGCCAAGTCGCCAAATCACGGTTGTAAAAACCGCACTCGCGGAGGTATTACGTAACTACTGGCCACATGGCTCCGCACCTGGGCTGGGTGTGTATTAGAAGTACAGCTCGACGACCGTCGCGCAAAGGTATCACGTAACAAGTTGCCCACCTGGGCTAAGTGCATTTGGAACTGCACACGGCCTTCTAAAACAATTAATATCGCCACAGGCGAAAAGAAATTAAGAGCATGTACTGTCACAATAGGGCATGTTGTATCAGGACAGGGCAGGACCGGACTAGGCAGAGAAGGGCAGGGCGAAAGAGAACAAAACACGCCAGGAAAACGTTCAACAATGTCTTAGTAATATTCAATGTCTTACTATTCACCAGCAGGAACGAATCCAGGATGTCACAACATTTTAATAGGGGCAATTGGAGCGGAGCTCACAGGGGAGCCATATCTGTAGAGGGTTGAGGGACATGCTCCCAGGAACAACTTGAAATAAAAATACCCAGAGATACGTTTTCAGGGCAATTTAATATTGCATATTCTGGATGATGAATTAAGAAAACAAATCATTAAAAAGGGCATTTAACACTGGAGTAAGGAGTGGGCACAGATCCCTGTTACCCCACTCTGAACCCGCCAGTGCATTAGTATAAAGAATACTTTCATACGTTATTAATAACAGAAATTAGAAACGTTATTAATAATAGAAACTCGTGATGTGTGAAAACCATATTTTCACTGAATGCTTCGCATGATTTTCATACATCACTCGTTGACATAATAATCGTATTAAAAAACTCAAGAAATAACCTCTATATATTAAAAATGACTTTTTAAGGGTGTTTTAAGAATTGACGGAAAAAAACGAAAAATAATTGCGGTCAAATCTTATAATTAAATTTATATGCATACTTTAACAATACATAACTGAATTTATTTTGTTTGGCTTTAAATACGCCTGTAGTATTGTTTGTGTAAACTTCATTGATACTTATGTCGCGTAAAGCTCTATCCTAACCGGCCGCGAGCGATGCGAGCGATGTGAGCGATTATTTTAGAAATCATTGATTTCCATTGCCGCATCCTAACTACACGCACGCGACGCGATGTTTCCTATATGATTTCTTTGGCCAACGACCGAATCTCATGTCATGATTAGCGAAGAGGTTTTTTTGTTGTGTTTTTTGTTTTGTTTAATCAATGCGTATAGATCCATATGTCTACTCTGCTATAGCACTTTCCATTAATTTATCGTATAAATTGTTTGTAGCTTTCACGTGTGTTTTCTTCAAAATATCTAAATATGATTGCCAGAATAATCCGGCTTGTTGCACACAAGTAGTGCGAGTCAGTAGGGGAGGGGTGGGTGGGTGGGGGGGGGGGGGGGGTAGTAGGCGTGGCTTAATTTTGGGGGTTCATCGAGATATGAAAAAAAGTAAGCATCTCTGGACCAATCAGATTGCCGTAAAGTGTATAGACGCAAAGAAAATTTAATTATATGTGTATGAATTGAAATAATACATTCGTGTCGATACATCGTACTGCTATCGCTCGTTACATGCATTTGGCAATCACTCGTTATAAGATAAATAGTCTCTAGCGAGTACTCGTGTATTACTCTCTATTTCATGGTGGTTTCAGTCGTGTAGAGGAGCTTGGGCCCAGCCCAGTATTACAACGATAGGCGTAATGTTTTAGTAAAATCCATTATTAAAAAACTGAAATGTCTGCGCTATCGCCCCCTCCCCCGCCCACCACTCACGAAGTAGCTTGTGTTCTTCTTCGTTTAATATGAATAATTATTGTTTTCATTCATCCCGTCAGTTAAATTCCTTTTTATGAGAGCAGAGACTAGCAGGTGAGAACACGAATGCCACAGCAAGGATCTCCCTTCCGTACAGCTTTCAGAGATCAAACTCTTGACTGTTACACTGGGACCTAAGTCAGCACTTGGTTTGTCACCTTTGTTTGAATTACAAGGTCATGAAGGAAAGATTAACACTATTAGCTTCACATAACATGTTCCAAGAAATATTACCCACTCATATTCATGTACCGTGAATATGCCAGAAATACATTTCCATCCATTGTGTTACCGGACCACCGTCGAGTCCCGGATTTGTTGTCCGAAACCGTCCGTCTCCTCCCACGCACATAGACACTGATCGCATCGCACAAATATTTGTCGTGTCGTTACGTGTTGTCTGGGAATAATATAGCCCGGTTTATGAAATAGTTCCTCATTAAAAATTAAAAAATTAAATTTCTGATATGCCTTTTGAAATCTTTGATGATTACATTGGTTTGGAGTTACTTATTCAATTTAGTACTAACTGATAACTGATGCAAGTGGTATACTGCCACTTGTGTAACAGCAACATGAGTCGATGCTCTGTCATGAGGGCGGCTAACTGGAAAATGTCTTAGTTGACCTAAGTTGATTGTTTGCAAGGTGGTTGTCAAGAGAGAGTACTTCTTAAAGGTAATTGATACACCATCCTCTCGATATATATTTTTTTTTTCGCAGAATATATTCTGACAGAGAATTTGTATTGAACCAAATGGAGTAATTAATGGTGGTGTTGAACCGTAAAGCGCTCACACGGTGCGCGGTCGGTCTTGGATCGCCCCCCGTCAGTGGGCTCAGTGGGCTATTTCTGATTCCAGCAGGTACTCTACAACTGGTATAACAAAGGCCGCGGTATATATTATCCTGTCTGTGGGACGGTATATATATAATATCCTTTGTTGCTATATATTTAAAATAACAAAACAATGTTTAACTCAGCGTGCAACTAAAGCAATATATTTTTTTTTCTAAAGCCGAGAATAACTATTTATCAATTGATTGCAAACTTAAACTATTTGACTGAATGGTCCTCCCAATACTTTTGTATGGCTGTGAAATCTGGGGATACGAATATGTGGACATAATAGAAAATATTCATATAAGTTTTATTAGATGACTATTGCCTGTACAAAAAGACTACGCGTATGTTTATGTTATATGGGGAGCTTGGTAGAACGCCGCTAAAACTAATTATAGATCAAATAATTCTGGGCACGTATAGCTACTTCTTAATTATATGATAAAAGACAACTGCAAAAGGGCACGCTATAACTGGCTAGAAAACTTAATAATATTAGACAATCTAGGCATGTCCGATATTTATATGTCGAAATATTTCCCTTCCATAAAAATACAAACTGAGCATGTTAAACGAAGGCAATTGGACCAGTACCTACAAACATGGCACAACAACATCGAGTCTACATCCAAAGGCAAAACATATTTTATTTTTAAACTAACTTTAAATTTGGAAAAATACTTTATTAAATTATCCGAAAAATTGTGGACCATCATTCTGAAATTCATAACATTTAATCACTATTTACCCATAGAAACAGAACGAGCACCCCAGTCTAAAACAGATTATGTACATTGTGCGAAGAAAATGATATTGGAGATGAATATCACCATTTATTTAAATGTAATTATTTTATGAATACATGCAAAAGGCTTATAAAGTCATATTATTATAAACAAAACCTAGCACTCGTAAATTCAAAGAACTGTTTAATTGTAATAGCATGAGCACCCTCCGTAAAATGTCAAAATTCATTTCTAAAATTACAAGTAAATTCAGTAAACCATAGACAGACATCTTCAATAACATTTGATACTTTTAAAAATACTGACGTGTAAAAATATCTCTGCCATATTTGAGTGTCTTGTCGCCATGTCTTCATTTTTAAAATGTGTATATAGTTATTTTGAATTATTTACCGGCCTCGGTGGCGTCCTGGTTAGGCCATCGGTCCACAGGATAATAGGTACTGGGTTCGGATCCCAGTCGAGGCATGGGATTTTTAATCCAGATACCGACTCCAAACCCTGCGTGAGTGCTCCGCAAGGCTCAATGGGTAGGTGTAAACCACTTGCACCGACCAGTGATCCATAACTGGTTCAACAAAGGCCATGGTTTGTGCTATCCTGCCTGTGGGAAGCGCAAATAAAAGATCCCTTGATCATTCTCGTTATCTTAATACAGTTTAAAAATCATTCGAATTTTTCCTAGGATTTCAATATGCTTCGTGTCGACCGTATTCTAGTTCCCTAGACAATATCTAGATAGAACATTTCCACTCAAGGGAAGTAATCACGTTGATAGTGTGTGTTTATCGCAGTTATCTTTCTTTATACGAACTCGTCGTTGGATCAGTCAATTAATTCCCATTGACGATCATTTCATCGTTTTTGTATACAGCATAACATGTACAAGTTCTGTATATTAAGTGTACTTCCTCCTACAGATGAAGATGGAACCATATATCGTTGTCAGACCAAATCTCCTTTGTAGACAAAATAATGCTCCTACAGACGGAGATTGAACCATATATCGTCGTCAGATCAAATCTCCTTTGTAGACAAAACGCCTGACAGTGAGTCATGGCTGCAAACCCTCACGACTCCATTACAGCATATTTTGGAATCAGTCTTCGGTAGCGATATGGAATTAAATATGCCAATGGCTGATTCATAACCGTTACACACTTTAAATGTTTTTATTATTGTGTTGGCCTATTACAAATGAGTAGATTAAGTTATATTATTATCATGTTTTCTCGGAAAATCTTCCTTTAAAGTGCGAAGTACTTTCAAATAAAAGTACATGTATATCAATTCATTGATAATTAGATAATAGTATTTGCGCAAATAATCAATGTCACATATAACTACCATTCAGTGCAGCCTATATACGACATGTATTTCGTGCCAACATTTATTATCTGGGTATTGTTCTCAGCAGACGGTATACGCCGACAGACGCCTAGTAATGGACCTGAAAGGAAGTTTTGGGGCCGGTGGTGGTGCTGGGTGGTGGTGGAAGTGCAGTTGTAGTTGATAAAAGCGACAATCTGCAATGAGGAAGGTGTTGTGATGAGTGTCTGCACTCGCTCTTTCTGCATCATCAGTTTAACTTCAATTATACCCATCACTATCCAGTTATATTTTGTGTGTGTGTGTGTGTGTGTGTGTGTGTGTGTGTGTGCGTATGTGTGTGTGTGTGTGTGTGTGTGTGCGTGCGTGTGTGTGTGTGTATGTGCGTGTGTGTGTGCGTGTGTGCGTGTGCGCGTGTGTGTGTGTGTGCGTGTGTGCGTGTGTGTGTGTGTTGTTCTTGAGCTAGCTCGTTTTCTAGCCAGTGAATCACGACTGGTATGTGCTATCCTGTATGTGGGATTGATTGAAAACCTATTTTATTGCATAAACAAAAAAAAGAATTGGGCACAAGTTTGCCAACTTACTAGGCCCTCTCCTATATACATACAATGTAATGGCGACAATTACTTAATTATAATACAATAGTAATATATACATATAAAATTTGTACACAAATGTAGTTTAATAACAATCAAATTGAGTAAAATAGGGTATTATGTACAACAAACCATTAGACTATTTTAATCAAAACGATGTGTTTGTTTAATAACGGTGTATATAAAAGATCCTTTGCTGCTAATCGAAACGAGTAGCACATGAAGAGGCGACAGCGGGTTTCCTTTCTCAATGTCTGTGTGGTCCTTAACCATATGTTCGACACCATATAACTGCAAATACAATGTGTTGAGTGCGTCGTTAAATAAAACACTTCCCTCCTTCCTTTTCACACAGACAGGGCAGGCATACCACGATATTTGATATACAAGGACACTGGTTGGAACGGGAAAACAATAAAGTTGAGACTGGGTTCTCTGAGGTGATTCAATCTTTCGATCCAAACATCCACCCATTGAGATAGGTCCGCCCTCCTTAGTAAAATATACGTCGATGTCGGTATAGTTCGGCAGTCAATGTATTCAAGCTGGATTTGTCTATGTAATCTTTTAGGTGCTTTGTGGTGTGTGGGATCTTACTGGACGATTCATAGCTTTTTTTAAGGCGAACAGCGGGGAATGTATGACACTCCAACCAGTGCCCTACGACTGGTATTTCAAAAGTTGTCCTGTCTGTGAGGAAGTGCATTAAAAGATCTGTTACTGCTGATGAGACGTTGTAGCGGGTTGACCCTGGAATCAAATGTTTGTCATCCAGTAGCCGATGATTAATTAATTAATTAATGTGTTCTAATGGTGTCGTTTAACAAATTTAACTGTTTTCAAAGACGTTGACAGCGGTAGTACGGACAAAGTGTTGTATAAGATATTAAAAAGGAAATCGTTAAATGTTGAGAGAAAAAACTCTTTAACTGATAAAACAGTATATGTTTTATCCTGAAAGAAAATATTACGGGCTGTGCTTAAAAGAACATGGTGGACCATTATCTTTTTTATACCATCCATAGTTAATATATTAAAGAGGATTTGTGCAAATATTCAGAGTTAGCGGCACATTCCATTTGTCCGCAATCCATATACGTGCATGTAATCGAGAATACGTAGTGTGTTCGGGTACACAGGCACGTACCCACACACGTACGGCCACGTGTAAATGTAATCTACCCAACGGGTCTGCATAGCATGTGTGGTTATGGATTACGTATACATTTATGCATACGCCTTAATATGCATCGTATACATTTTCCACTAGTCAGTTTCAAAACGTGGGACTTTTTTATAAGTCACCTGATATATGAAAAATCAGCTTGATTATACCGCGTCAACCTTGGGATTTTTAATCCCTAATTTGCATAAATCCTTGATATCTGCAATTCAATGATTGAACATTCTTTTCTCGCCCTATATTGATGTCTAGATGGACATCTAGATGCCTTAAAATGCTATTTTATGACTTTTAATCACAAGAAAGCCACCATAATAACTTTATTTATATTCTGACACAACTTTCATTTCAATAAATTCAATATGGCCGCCACTCAGTCTTTGAAACTCCTATTCAGACCCGTTACCAGTGACTCGCAGGTGTTATTTCGTCTGTGTAAACTTAATATTACCCATAAACGTGTATGTAAAACTCATTAACTTCCAAACTAATTAATTTAAAATATACCTTAATAGGAAAAAACTACAAAAAATTAGTATCAGGAAAGTAAGTCACTGACGGACGGACGGGGGACCAGACGGATGGATGGATGGACGGAGAGATGAATGAGTGAATAAATGGATGGATGGATAGAGATAGATAGATAGATAGATAGATAGATAGATAGATAGATAGATAGATAGATAGATAGATAGATAGACAGATGGATGGGTGGGTGGGCGGATGAGTGGTTGGGTGGGTGGGCGGATGGATGGATAATAAATGGATGGATGGATAGATAGATGGATGGATAGATGGACGAACGGACGGAGAGACGAATGAATGAATAAATGGATGGATGGATGGATAGATAGATAGATAGATAGATAGATAGATAGACGGGTGGATGGATGGATGGATAGATGGATGGATGGATGGATGGATGGATGGATAATAAATGGATGGATGGATAGATAGATGGACGAACGGACGGAGAGATGAATGAGTGAATAAATGGATGGATGGATAGAGATAGATAGATAGATAGATAGATAGATAGATAGATAGATAGATAGATAGATAGATAGATGGGTGGATGGATAGAGTAATGGATGGATGGATGGACGGATAGATAATAAATGGATGGATGGATGGATAATAAATGGATGGATGGATAGATAGATGGGTGGATAGATGGACGAAAGGACGGAGAGATGAATGAGTGAATAAATGGATGGATGGATGGATAGATAGATGGGTGGATGGATAGATTAATGGATGGATAATAAATGGATGGATGGATGGATGGATAATGGATGGATGAATAGATAGATGGGTGGATAGATGGACGAACGGACGGAGAGATGAATGAGTGAATAAATGGATAGATAGATAGATAGATAGATAGATAGATAGATAGATAGATAGATAGATAGATAGATGGATGGATAGATAGATAGATAGATGGGTGGATGGATAGATTAATGGATGGATGGATTGATGGATGGATGGATGGATAATAAATGGATGGATGGATAATGGATGGATGGATAGCTAGATGGATGGATAGATGGACGAACGGACGGAGAGATGAATGAGTGAATAAATGGATGGATGGATAGATAGATAGATAGATGAGTGGATGGATAGATTAATGGATGGATGGATGGATGAATGGATGGATAATAAATGGATGGATGGATGGATGGGTGGGTTTTGAACGAATGGACCGATGCACGGATGGACAGGTTGATGAATAGATGAATGGGTGGATTGATGAAGGGAGGAAGAAAGGGAGGGAGGCAGGGAGGGAGGGAGGGAGGGAGGGAGAAATGAGATGGTGGGTGTTCGTCTGGGCGATCGAGCGAACGGACAGATGGATGGTAACACTTCACTCACCGTGTATTATTATTATTACTACTATTAATATTATTATTAATATTTCTAGAATAAAGCTGAGTATCAGTATATTTTTCATTACAGTCTAGCAGACTTTTCACAAGCAGCGTGCAGATTAATTACACAGTTTGGACATACTCGCAATGTCCGGTTCTGATGAGAATGAGTTGAGCCGCTCTCAAAGTCGCCGTCTTAGTCTCCAGGGGAAAGTTTGTCCTTTATGTTTGCTTACGGTTTTGCTACAGTTGAAGAAATTAATCCCATTCTGTCTATCACCGTGCCGGGAGAAGCTGAGACGGTGATGAAAAACTTTGATTAGTCGCTGCACTTGTTAATCAGAGCTGTCCGCTTGGAGGCGCTCAAATAGCCTGACTCGACAGCGAGGTCATCCAGCGACCTGGCTCTACGTCATTAGTAAAGTCGCCAGATATCCGCTAATTGCTGTCACGTGTGGCACCTGATGTCACACGAGAGCTCGATTAATTATCAATGAAAGCCATCGCAGTTTCGGCTGGTAGGTATTGGGATCACACCCCGGTACCAGGGTGAATTTTAACGGCTGAAAGGTGAGTTGCGAGGCTAAAACATGGAATTCTCTCTCACTAACAACTAGAACCCAACCACCAATCTAATTAAAATTAGCTGCACTATTACATGTGGATCTAAAGACAGCCAGTTGGAGCTCATGTCCACCAATCAAAACCTTACTTGCAGAATACTGCCAGTTTTTTTAATTTTATAAATAAATAAATAATTTTTAATGTAAAATTGAAGACTGATAACCCACCCCGTACGTATTGGTATGGGTCGCTGTACTGCGGCCACTAAAATAGACTCGCCCGATATTTTTAGAATTTGTATGCTCCCAAATAACGTTATAAAAGGCGAAGTGTGATTGGTCAATATTTAAATTATTATTTACAGACGAAATGTTACCTGGACATTGGGGACTACGCAGTGTTGTTAGTTTTAAATCACTGGCAGTATTCTGCAAGTAAGGTTTTGATTGGTGGACATGAGCTCCAACTGGCTGTCTTTAGATCCACATGTAATAGTGGAGCTAATTTTAATTAGATTGATAGTGGAGCTAATTTTAATTAGATTGCCCAACCACTAACCCTCTATGCTGGACAGACAGTCGAGATAGCTAAGGTGTGCGTGTGCGTGAATGTTCGTGTGTGCGTGTGTGTGCGTGTGTATAGGTGAGTGTGTCTATATGTATGTGTGGTGTGTGTATGTGTATGTGTATGTGCGTACATGCGTGCGCGCGTGTGTATGTATGTGTGTTAAAAACAGCATTGTCGCAGCTTCTATTGTAATCCCGCCATTGAACCGTGGGCTGGCGAGGTCAGAACATGGATCCATGGTGGGCGTGCCTGAACCTTTTTGGAGAGGGGCACGAGAAAAACGTTCCACGTTCCATGTAATCGATTTTCTTCCATTTACGATTTATGTTCGTAAAACTCAAATTAATCATTACAAACATTATTTTCAAATTAATTAAACCACATTTTATGATATAAAATGTATGTACAGTTACTGTACAACATCGTTCTGTACCAGATGTGATAGCACTGTATTTGCAACGCATGTTATAAATAAGGATTTTTTAAAGTGGAAAATGTATTAGTTTAGCGAAAGAAATTAATTGAAAAGTTAGTTACAATAGCGCCTGTATTGCATAGCCTGTAGTTGGCGTTGTTTTAATCTTAACGATGAAAAATATGTATAACGTTTTCACCAAAAAGAATAAAACATATGTGTAAGATGAAAATAGGGTATAGCATCAAACACAAAGTCATTCAGTGGTACGGCATATCGAGAAATAGCCTTCAGATGTCCACCATAACAAACAAACGAATCTTTGATTGTTATAACGCTGATGAAACCAGCATTGTGCCAGAATGATACGATGTTGTTTGGAATCTTCATGCGATGAGCATACCCTGAGGTAGCTCAGCAGTGTTTTAATCCAATACAAAGGAGGCAAGGACATGATCTAGGACTTGAGTTCAAGCCAATAGAGGAAGGGAGGAATGTTTTATTTAATGACGAACTCAACACATTTTAATTACGGTTATATGGCGTCGGACATATGGATAAGGACCACACAGATAATGAGAGAGGAAACCCTCTCCCGCTAAGCAATAATCTATACTTTCCGATTAGCAGCAAGGGATAGTGTATGTGCAACTTCCGACATACAGGATAATACAAACCACGGCCTTTGTTACACCAGCACTGACTGGAATGAGAAATAAGCTAGTAGAGTTGAAGTTTCTTTTGTTTAACTACACCACTACAGCACATTGATTTATTAATCGTCGGTTATTGGATGTCAAACGTTTCCTAATTCTGACATATAATCTGAGAGAGGAAACCGGCTACGTTTTGCCATTAGTAGCAAGCGATCTTTTATATGCACCAATACACAGATAAGATAGCACATACCACGGCCTTTGGTCGTGGTGTACTGGCTGGAACAAGAAACAGCCCAACGGGCCCACTGATGGGGATCGATCGTAGACCGGCTGCGCATCAAGCGAGCGCTTTACCCATGGGTTCCGTCCTGCCCAGAATCCACGAAGTACTCGAAGAACGTCGTTACAACTACAACTTAAAAGCATGCTCCTTCCGCAAAGAGAGCAACATAAACAGACAAGAGAACGTTATATATAGCTTGATCATCAAAATTTTAGAATCGTCTCTCTTATGATTCGATAGTCAGAGATGAAGACTGAGGTAGACATAGAACCGGAAGCCAATATACCTGCGTAACAGTGAGACAGAAGCATTTTCCAATAATTGTTCCTACTTCGCAATGCCGGTCAGACGGCGTTCCGGTGTTTTTGCTGATCTTTAGAAAAGAACTCGCAGTGTTGTGTTGGTAATGATCGAGAGGTCGATATCAACGGAAACGCCTATTGCGTCGCTTTTAATGGTAATTACGCCACGATTGAGCTTCAATTATCACTTGAACGACTTTCCATTAAATATCGTTTTAAATGGGAGTGTGGTTTTTTTTCAGTATTTAAAAACAAAGTTTCTTCTCAGTATAACCCGGCCGTATCTGTCAGCTCGTCTGTAGGTCACGGCGTTTTCATGACGTCAACAGAAGCAACAGCATCACAACATATCGAATCTAACTCAGTCGATAGAGCGCTCGCCTGAGGTGCTTGCTTCTTAGGATCGAATCACCCCAGTGGACCCATTCTCTGATTGGGATTTTTGCCCGTCCTAACCCGTATACCACAACTGGTATATCAAAGGCCGTGGTATGTGCTGTCTTGTCTGTGGGGAAAGTGCATATAAACGATATCTTCCTACTAATGGAAACATGTAGCCAGTTTCCTCTCTAAGACTGTATTGCAGAATTACCAAATGTCTGACATCCAATAGCCGATGATTAATACAGTGTTCGCAGCTCGGTACCGGCTGCCACCCAGAGCGAGTTTTAACGACTCAGTGGGTAGGTGTAAGGCCACTACACCGGCTTCCCTCTCACTAACCACTAACAATTAACAACTAACCCACTGTCCTGGATGACAGCCCAGATAGCTGAGATGTGTGCCAAGGACAGCGTGCTTGAACCTTAATTGGAAAATAAGTTGAAATGAAATGAAAAAATACATCAATGTAATCTAATGGTGACTCTCGATAAAGAAAACAAACTTAACTTTAATAGTCTACCATGTCAAGAGTCCAACACCAAACACAGCTTAGAGGGACATTCCTGATTTGCTGCATTATCAAATGTTTCCGACTAATACAATATTTTTACGATTAAACTTACATATTGAATATATTTTCTTATTTAGAATATCAGTGACTCTATATTCAATGTGTTTCTGGTCGTTTTAACATTTGTAAGAAGCAAAAACTGGATTTTGTCTTCAAATAATTTCGTACGTATGAAACAAATTATTCGTTAAAAAGTCTCTATTAGTCGATAACATCTTAAAGATTTCAGCAAACTCAGGAATGTCCCTTTAATTTGGTATACTGTTTAAATGACCTGTTGTTAGTGTAAATACTTTCTACTATTACAGTGTGTACACGTTACTTACGTCTGGCTTACAACGTGTACAATTAAATTGCAGTATGACAGGCAGTGTGACTGGCACTTTGACAAGAGGTATGACATATGTTATGACATATGGTATGGCATGTGGTATGGCATGTGGTATAACATGTGGTATGGCATGAGACATGACGTGGTATGACATATGGTATGACATAGGGTATGACATGTGGTGTGGTATGGTATGTGGTATGGCATGTGGTGTGGCATGTGGTATGGCAAGAGGTATGACTACCGGTTTGACATGAGGTATGACTACCGGTTTGACATGCGGTATGCCATGTGGTTAAGCATGTGGTGTGACGTGGTATGACAAGCGGTATATGACGCGCTATCTGTGACTATGCTGGGAGAGGAAGTGGAAAACAAAATTTTCTTAATTACTGACTTGTGTTCGTTTAATGAGGTGAACGATCGCAATTACACGCTTCAATCAGATCGATTTCCACACAATGGGTCATTTAGACCGCCGCACGGCCGGGGAACAGGCATAGTCCATTAAAACACGCCTTGTCACGGTTCGCCTGTCGACTATAGCAACAAGCCGAGTTTTCATGATTCACACAAATACACATATACTGTAAACTAAAAACTATATCGATGTTTCAGCCGTTAATAACGCGTACACAATAACACCCTGATGTATATCTGTCTGTCCTCCCGTTCGTCCATCCGTCTAATCCACCCTAATCTAATACGTAGGTTTATATATCTGTCCATGCATCGATCCCTGGACGCTAATAATCATATCAGTTTCGCGGCACTTAGGTGTGTGTTTGTGTGTGTGTGGGGGGGGGGGGGGGGGTGCATTTTGCCCTCCCAGTTACTAGTGATATATTTTCATACTGGAGATTCAGTTCGATTCTGTCCTTCGAACTGAGCTTTACGACACAATTAAAAGGATGACTTCAGGCTGCTTTCCAACAGTAATGTTTTCATTCATGTCGAGCAACATTCCTTCTGCTCCAGCTCGATTCACATTTTCAATTTTTCAGCGGTTATTTGCCGATATGACATATCAATAACTAAAATGATTTATACTCTCCGAATATCGGTGTTTACTCACGCAAATAAAGATGGGAGTTATCATGTCCATTTTACGTTAATATCAATATCGAGTTCTTCTTCCAGAGTTGTTGTTGTCGTCATCGTCGTTTGTGTTGTTGTCGTCGTCGTCGTCGTTATTGTCATCGTCGTCGTTATTGTTGTCATCGTCGTCTATGACAAATGTTGTGTGGGACAAATTGCACCTTTAATGAAATCAAGGGCGTCCACGGAATTTTTCAATTAAGTGGAAAGAAATGTTGGTAAATAATATAAAATGTTTTTCAATTAAGTGGAAAGAAATGTTGGTAAATAATTTAAAATGTTATTGCGAATTGCAGGTTAGAATCCTGCTAATAAACACCTTTTTATTTAATTTAATTTAATTTATTATGTATGTTGAACGCGTACCTTGCTATAGAATGGAATCATCCAACTACAAACACCCAATCAAACATATAATGTGCGTACACACGACAGACAGGTGCGATACCGTCATGTTATCAGGTATAACCTAGTCTAGGTGTATTTGACAGGTGCAATACCGTCATGTTATCAGGTATAACCTAGTCTAGGTGTATTTGGCAAGTGCGGCGCTGTGGTGTAAGATCAATGAAGTATAAACACTTGATAAAACGTCATCTGTGTTAAGTGCCGGGTTGCATCACGAAATCACTACACTAACCCAGTGCGATGCTGCGACATAAAAATCATTACACTAATCCATTGCGATGCTGCGACATTAAAACAATTAAACTACGCTAAAGCCTTGGTCAGACTGAGCTACGACGTCATGCGATGGGGTGAGATTCTAGATATTTATGATTGTCCCCGACTCGGCTTAGTTGTGTGGTAACACTGGAAAAGATGGGTTTGCGACGCAACTGAGAAAATCGTAGGGAAATCGTACGACATTGCCGCACGATTACGTACGATTCACACCCACACCCCACACCCAGATGGTCAGCGATCACCCGAAATTCACCCATCGCAGGTGGTCGTACGACGTCTTAAGGCCGGTGTGACCGTAGCTTTACTCAGTGCGATGCCGCGACATAACAATTACTGAATTACAAACACTCTTAATAACATGTCATGCTACAGACAAACCGCTAGAGTACAACTTAGTTACGTTGGACGGTTATTAGCTATTGAAAGTTTAGTTTGCTTCTATTAATTATTAATGTGTGATCAATAAGAAAATACTAGAGTGTGATAGAAACAAATCTATTTTTGAATGTTACAAAAATGAAGTTAATCAAGTAACGCGAGATAACAATGTCCGCACATTACCAGATTTCGTCATAAACAAACTGATTATGTTACACTTGGAAAAATTCGTGTTCTTCGTATTTGTTTAAACTCATTTCACGGGCCTATGTCCAATAAAAGTTCAGTCGTGGATACGAAGATTGTTTGTGAATAATTCAAAGTGGGTTTATGTTTTTTTTAAGTCAGTTACAAACGTATCAACAAACGAACTAATAATGTACAGAGATAATTTAATAACGGGAAAAGCCAACCAGCTTACAAATATGTTTTGGAAATAGAGAACAATACATGAGTGGCCGTTAGATACCATTTATCTCCCAACGAGTTGTTTTAAAATGTATCTAACGAGCGAAAGCGAGTTTGATACGTTTTTAAACAACGAGTTGTGAGATAAATGATATCTAACGGACAGAAAAGTATTATTCTATTTTCTTACATATCCTCAAAAACCAGGTTTTAAGCAAACTTTAACATCTTTTTCGACTAGAAGTTATTTACAGCCGTTGCACGTGAAGCTGATTTACACGTCACAGACACGTGATTGTTATGTAAACTATATGTCACAATGTAATCGATTTCCATCGCGCTGGTTTTTTATTGGACGTATGGCATTGGTGACCTGGGCCCCGTTCCACAAAGCGATCTTAGCCCTAAGATCACCATAAGTGCATAGCTACCGTATGCACTAAGGTGATCTTGGTGCTAAGATCGCTTCGTGGAACGGGGCCCTGGTTATCACCTAGGAGCAGCCAGTCGTATGTCTTGAAATTGTTAACACACGTACATGTGTTAACAAGCATGTGTAGTCATAAATAACACATGCTGTTCTCACCAACGGATGTTTAAGAAAGATACATTACATTGTTGGGTAAATATAGAAAATAAACATAATCCTGAAAGTGTAAACGATATTTTATGTACTAACATCTGTCATAATAGTGAAATACTTATAGATGGAAAAACATTTATATTTTTAAATTATGCCAGCAAAGGAATTATTTTCATAAGTGACCTATTCGATGAACAAGGTGATATTTTGTCTTATGATAAATTTATAAAAATATATATATCCTACAACATCAAATTTCATATACTGTTTCACTGGTAAAAGCAGTCAAATCATACATAAAAATTAGATCATTTGAAAGATGACAATTTCACAACAGTAAATAAACCCATTCTTCCATTTAAACTAAAACTATTGTTAAAAAGCCCAAGAGGATGCACAGATATGTACTTTAAATCAGTAACGCCAAAATCACTAATCAAGGATTTATTTTTACACCATGTGATTGGGAACAGTACTATTTACTACATTTTCAATGCGTGAATGATTCAACTTTATTATGGTTCCAATATAGATTAGTTCAAAGAATTTTAGCTATTAATACATTTTTACATATGATTCGTTGAGTCGATTCGAATATGTGCAATTTATGTAGTAATTATCCTGAAACCATATCACATTTATTCGTAGAGTGTAATGAGACAAAAAACTTATGGTTAGCAGTACAAGCCTTGATATTAAATGAGACAGGGAATATAATTATTTCTAATAAAAATAATATCATGTTTGGTTTCATAAATAATGAAAAAGATAACTTTCTCAATTGGCTAATTATTAATATAAAATACTATGTTTACTGTACAATACAGAATTTTTTTTTTTTAAATCACTTGCTTTAAAAATATTTTTTATTTAAAAAATGCCATTATGAAAAATGTAATAAAGAATGGGCCCCATGGCTCAACCTCTTTAATGACTGATATAGATACAATTAATAAATATATATTCATTATCTTTCATGCGTTTTGATTGGTCAATAGCCAATGCATACCAAATATACACTGTCTCATTTTCGGGAAAATACAGGATTTACTGGAAAGTACAGAATTTGCCGGAGTGTACGAAATGCCACGTGACTTGATCGACTGGTTGTACGAAAATACAAACTGCGGATGAGACCGACGACATTTTCTCCAACACACCTCACTGATTAAAATTTAAATTTCGTAAAAGACTTGAATTCATTATGAATGGGAATACCACAATTCGGTAAATTTTATTTTTACTCTTTATTTGAAGATTTCTTGAGCACGTTTGGCCAAAAAAATGTGCTAGATTGTTGTTTTTCGCGTATTAAAATCTGATGCTAGAATATAGCATTGCGTAATCAGTTACCGTGGTAGAACTTGGGCTAATTGTCACGAACATTTTAAGTAATAATTCGACATGCTTTGTTACAGGTTCTGCAAGTTAGTACAACACAACAAATAGTTTTGTTCGGCTGTGGGTGTTCAATTTTGTTTTCCTGATACGATTACAACATAATCGTAAACGTTTAAAACGCAAGATAATAAGGCGCTAAGAGTTTTCTCCCTTTGCGAAACAGGTCTCGAAATGGTTTTGGGGTAAAACTACCCGGAATCCTTGTTAATACCCAAAAGAGCTAACTAAAAAAGCTGTAAATACCTTGCATAGTAACTAAGTTATTTATTTACCAAAAAAATCGCAATATTTTTTTAGGAACTTGATGTTATGTTGTGTTATTATTAAAGTGAAACTCAAAATGTGTTAGTTCACCAAGGTAAACATCTACGGTCCGTTTTTTTAACATTTTGACATTTATTGGACCCGATGTTTACAACTTTAATAGCAAAAACAAGCGTGCGTTTTCCGCCCAGATTTCAGGCGGAATCGATACAACCATGGAATTAATTATTTCGTGGCGAAATATGAGATGTACTAACAAATATAAACACTTACTGTATAAAGAAAACCTCCCGACTTACGTTTTAGGTATAAATAGACAGTTTGTCCAAATAGTAATCCTGCATTAATCCAATTGTCAGTTACGAACAAAATCTCGAATATTCCCGCCGGCCATTATGAGCATATTTAAAATGTGATTGAAAACTCTTAGCGGAATCGGATTATTTTTATTATTCGTCTCTGGTTCACGAGTTCCCCGTTTAATAATAATAATAATGATAATACTACTACTAATAATAATAATAAATAAACTAATTAATGAATAATTTTTTTTTTAAATCAGTTAATAAATAATAAATTAATTAATAATAACAACTAAATAATATAATAAATAATTAATTAATACTTAATAAATAATAATATAATAGTAAATTACTGAATAATGTTAGTAATTATAATAAATAACATAATAAATAAATTATTGATTTAATAATAATAATAATTAATTAATTAATTTAATTATTAACTAAATGAAAACGTGTTTTTTTTCATTTATAAATGTTTCCATTACACACACACACACGCACACACACTTATATACACACAAGACAGAGGGGGTTGGGGGAGACAGACATAGAGAGATGAAACGGGGTAGCAAGAGATCACACATTTGCTTGTTTCTTGTTGTTTTCTT
The DNA here is from genome assembly GCF_016097555.1 of Gigantopelta aegis. NCBI lineage: Eukaryota > Metazoa > Mollusca > Gastropoda > Neomphalida > Peltospiridae > Gigantopelta > Gigantopelta aegis. The sequence continues at coordinate 56,517,268 of NC_054707.1, read as the reverse complement.
GTTAATGTGCATTATTCGTAATTAATGTGCATTATTCGTAATTAATGTGCATTATTTGTAATTTAGTGTGCTTACCCATGTTTAACACACATTGGTATGAGGCAGTTGTCTCAATCAGCAATTGTCACCAAGTCACACTTGTGAATTAATTACATTCAACAACACAGTTAATATTCAAATGGTTACGTAGGAATCAAAATACACATCAGTTTAGCCAATGTGCAGACAGGAACAAGGCAGTTATCACAAGCAGTCACAGTTATACATTAATTATTACAATAAATGTTCTTCTGGTTACTAGGCAATCCTCAACAACACAGTTCATGTTAAATTAGTCAAGTAGGAATAAATTATCACGAACAGCAGTTGTCATCAACAGTATGAATGAAACACATCAGTGCAATACAACTGTGTTGTTGAGGATAACCTCGCAACCATATGACAATGTTTTGTAATTAATACATAAGTGTGACTTGATGACAATTGCTGCTTGTGATAACTGCCTTGTACCTGTCTGCACATTACCTAAACCGATGTGTACTTTGATTCCTACTTAACCGTTTGAACATTAACTGTGTTGTTGACGATTGCCTCACAACCATATGAACATGTTTTGTAATTACAATGCTGTGCAGATTTGTTATGTAACTACATATGACTTATAGTACAATTTTTGAAAGTAGTTAAATGAATGTTTCAAGTAATAAATTAGATGGAGCTGACAATCGTTATAACATTTTAGATTTACATGTATAAAATATTTTCAACAGCCAGTTTAACTTTCAAATTGTGTTTCCCCATTTCTTTGTGTCTATTCACCTTTCCCCAGAACTTGCTATAAAAGATTAATATAAATATTATGAAAGATTAATGAAACTATTATAATCAATGATTTTTTAGGTTGTGGGGTTAATATTTTTTTTTTTTATTAAATAAAAACCCTAAAATAACTAATAACCAGTAATTATAGCTTAAAAAAAAAAAAAATTAAAACAAAAAAGAAGAGTTAAAATTAATAAATAAATAAATAAATAAATAAATAAAACCCTTAAAATAACTAATGACCTGCAATGATAATTAAACTAAGATTTTTTTTTAAGAAAAAAAAGAAGAGAAAAACCTTTGAAACACATGTAAGCAATGGCCTGTAATAATAATATAAAAAAAAATACTAATAATTTTTAAAAAAGTAAATAAATGAAGGACTTAAAATAAGTAATGGCCTGTACTGACAATCATTATTTTTTAATAATAATAAAAAAGAATAATACACCCCAAAACTTGAATGTGATATTATTATTAATAATGCATATAATGCAACCCACACAAAGCACATATATAGAAACAAAAATAACAAACTAAATAATCAATTCCATTCAGTTCAACAATATTTCTTTTTATTGCTTGATACGAGTAATTCTCGTTCCGCAATATTTTCATTCCGCATTTTCAATGTGCTATGATAAAAATAGCTTTTAAATGTTTAAATGTGTCATCTTCAAACATCTAATCCTGGAAAGGTTACCAAAGGTATTGTACTAATATTTTTGTCTGAAATTTATTAAAATATGTTGTTGTACGTATTGAGGCTCTTAAATAAAGCACATATGCCTGATTTTATTAAATCGTGATTGCAAATGGAAAATTCGATCCAATGGATAAACGTTACGGCACAGCAATAAATATCACAATAATAAATATAGTGCCGGAGACGTTTATCTTGATGAACTAAAAATGTGTGTGTACTTTATTTAAAAGTTTGACTGTTAGTGTAATTTTAGTTTACCCTGAGGCGCAGCCGAAGGAAATACCGATTTTGGAGGGGCGTACAATCCCATAGGCCTACGTCGTCAAAAATCAGCGTAACTAATAATATTGTTGTTATGAAAATACAGGCATTAAAATAAGCATTGTGTCTGGTAACCCATTTACAGGTTACCACAAAATATAGTCTGGTAACCTATAGGTTTCCACAACTATATGAAAGTTAGAATTGAATTCCTGTTACTACTACGCGGTCGTTCTGAAATTGTAACGGTGCGCGCGAACTTCGGTACGAGAAACGAATCCGGAAGTAAATTTATCTAGTGGGCGCTGCTTAAACGCGAATTGCCAAAATTGCTTTGCAATTGCACAAGTGCGCACGAACATCAGTGCAATTTTGTATGAGAAAACAAAACGCGGACATAAATTCATCTAGTGGACACTGCTTAAACGCGGAGTGACTTGCGCGCGAACATCGATGCAATTCCTGACGAGATAATGAAACGCAGAAGTCCTGAATGCATTGCCTGCTTTACGTTCGGAAACGAAACTACCGTTCGTTGAAATTTTTGTCGAGAACGAAACACCGTTCTCGACTTTTCTAACATGTGGTAACCTCCCGGTAACCTGAACGACCGTTCTCGACTTATTTCGATGCCTGCAATATAGTGTATACAGATACATGTAGCAATATATATCAAGACAATGCATGGCGTGTTTGGAGATAGCAGGGTTTCAGGTTGTATATAATTCAAAACAACTTCTTTTTTCTTATGCCATTTATCTCTGTCTTGTATTCTTCTTTTTCTTCTAGATCTTCTCCCCTCTGATTCTTTTCCCTCTTATTCGCTATTTTCTCTGTTTTCATTTAAATGTCGGATCATAAAAATATATAACTTATATTATAGATTACAGTCCATGTCCAACTATATGCATGTGTTGAACTTTAGTCTGAATCAGTTTCTATTAGTTCTGTTATGATAGACGTGACGAAACGTTTTTTTAAATAAATATTTATTGTCCCAGATCATATAGCAGTGTCGGCGTTGGGAGCCCCAAATCACTGCTTTGTATATATATGTTCTAATCCATACAGTGTTAATGAACATACCAAACTCAAAATTAAAGTTAAAGGGACATTCCTGAGTTTGTTGCAACTTAAGTCAACTAAGATACTTTTTAACGATTGTAATTACATATCAAATATATTTTTCTGCATAATATATTAGTGGCTGTATATTAAACGTGTTTCTGATCGTTATAATATTTATACTAGGTTAAATTTCATTTTATTTCCTAAAATATTTTTTTTTACATACGAAATTATTTGAAGACAAAATCCAGTTTGGGCTTCTTACAAATATTAAGATGACCAGAAACACATTGAATATACAGACACTGATAATCTAAACAAGAAAATATATTTAATATGTAAGTTCAATCGTAGAAATATTGTATTAGTCGGAAACATCTTACAATGCAGCAAACTCGGGAATGTCCCTTTAAAGTTTATTTTGTTTAACAACACCACTAGAGCACATTGGTATACATAGCACATACAATTGATATACAATTTTAGTCAGACAGAATAACACAATGGATCCACCGATGGGGATCGATCCCAGACTGACCGCGCATAAAGCGAGCACTTTACCACTGGGCTACATTCCGCCCATCTACCAAACTCAAATGTTAAACATTAAAACCCAAAAACGTACAGTGTAAAACATTAGAAACTCACAACTTGTAAAGATGTTACATTGTTAAACATTAAAAACCAAACTCACAGTGTTAAACATTAACATACCCAACTCACTGTGTTACACATTAACATACCAAACTCACAGTGTTAAACATTAACATATCAAACTCGGTGTTAAAGATTATATATATTTCTGTCTCTGTCTACCTCGTCCTCTCCCCCTCCCTGCCTCCCTCCCCCTCCCCCCCTCTCTCTCTCCCCTCCCCCTCCCCCCTCTCTCTCTCTCTCTCTCCCCCCCCCCCCCCTCTCACTTTCTCTCTCGCTGTGTCTCAGTATGGTTGCGATAAGTTCCTCCTAAAGACTGTTCCAATACAGAGTAGTTTTCACCCATTACCGTCGATTCCTGTCCATTCCACGTTAAGCGCAGCTATGGGCACCGGCCTTGAGTTTCAAACGTCGAATCAATCAAACCACTTAACTACTAATGGTGTGGATCACAAAGAATTAGTTCCCCTTCACAGTCCTCTATCTTTAGTGTGGTGACTGAAATAATCATGTGACATGTTTTCTGAAAATTCACATTCATAGCACGAATTAGGCTAAATTTTTGTATTGCTTTTTTATTAAAATTAAATTAAATTAATTTAAATTAATTTTAATTAATTTAATTTTTAATTTAAATCAAACCATATCAAATCAATCAAATTATTATTGTTGTTCTTGTCGTCGTCGTCGTCGTCTTCGTTGTTAATTGTGAAAATCACCAAATCCAATAACCGATTATTAATAATTCAATGTGGTGTCGTTAAACAAAACGAACTTTATCTTTGTTAATTGTGTTGTACAATATTATGTCCGAAATACATAAACAACTTTTGACCGTCAATTTTCTATAAATATATTTCATATTTATTGTGAGACCAGCTTAATAATGAATTATCTCTTTGCAAATTTATCACACCGTATTTTAGTTAATTTAGTTAATTGTAGAGTCATTTTTGTTATGGAATAAATATTGAACAAACATCCTATTGTTAGTATTGCTCTAATATTGATTTAGGAATAATAAATGATAACAACGCCCACACTAATTATAAGAAAATAATAATTACTATAATCATAACAAAATTAAGATTAGTTGGAGACGGAATAATGTTTCATATAATTAATAGATGGATTTTCTCTTATCTTTAAAATATATTAAACATACGCTATTTAAAAGAAATAACAAACATTCAAAATTTTCACTTAAACTAATAGGATTTTGCAGATCTAGAAACACTGTATGGCCGTAGGAAGCAGTAAGCCCTAATTTTTAATTGAAAAAAAAAAGAACATAATTATGTCTCTTCCTTGAAATATAATGCCGCCAAACATTGTCATCGATATGCAAATTTCTGCTTCAGAATTCCCAAGAATGCAGCGAAAAGCATTTATCTCTCTTTTTAAATATCATTATGGATGGCGAAGGTGCGTTATTTCAAATCTACCAAGCGTGGTGGAGTCAAAACTAGGTTTTACCGATAATTCAGGGTTTCCTACAGGCCCATATTGCACTGAAGGAAAGAAGGAAATGTTTTATTTAACGACGCACTCAACACATTTCATTTATGGTTATGAGAGGAAACCCGCTTTTATATGCACCACCCCACAGACAGGATAGTACATACCACAGCCTTTGTTACACCAATTGTGGAGCACTAGCTGGAACGAGAAATTGCCCAATGGGGCCACCGACGGGGATCGATCCTAAACCGACCGCTTTACCACTGGGCTACTCCCCCTCCTCCCCGTACTGCACTGAAATATAAAACAAACTTATATTAAAAATGAAGCAAAAGTCGAGTTTCATTTCAACCTGTAGTGTCTACAACATAATATTTGAAGGTATTACATTTTACTTTGCTGATTGTCCAATTAATATATTATAATTCACTTTGTGTGAACTTTAGCTGTAACTAGTTAACCAATAATAATAAACTGTGTGATTCGTCATCATTTTGTCTGCAAATCAATGGAAGAATAAATAGTGCGAATCCATACCTTTGAAAATTACATTAAACGTTTCAAATGTACGCAGCAGAGTAAATGCAAAAATCAAAATCAAACTTAATCAACGAAAATAATGAATATGTGAAAACAAAAATCTCTGGAAGTAGTAGGAAACTACCGTTTCTGGGACACTTTCCCCCATTGGATTAACATAGGATAAACCGAGCCTCTCCCACTGAGCCCCCCGCGAGCCTCTCTGGCGAGAGGCGCTAAAAATAGATGGGGTTTCCCAGTCGAGCTAAAAATAGAACGAGGTAACCCTCCTTGTGATCGCCACCCTTCGTGATGTACCCACCCATATGCTCCATTGCACCCCACTCAACCCCAAACCACATGTTCTAAACGACTAATGGGATGGCTAATGTGTGCAAAACGCAGACTGTGACAGAGACGAGTTGGTATGTTGAAGCCTGCGAGAGGCGCTAAAAATAGATGAGTGATAGAGACATGTCTGTACGCTCGTTGAAGCCCACGACAGGCGCTAAAAATAGCTCGGGTTTCCATAAGCTCAACATGAGGAAACTCTCCCTTCAGTGGACTTCGAGGTTATTTTCTACTATGCGATAGGGCCCCACTCACGTGTTAAACAGTTTAGAATGTATCGATGCCCTATTTGACAACACTGAATTAGATGCAACAAGACATACAACAGGTTTGGACCTGTCTTCGTACCACAGACCGAGTAACAGCCAATCTGAACGTTTATGGTGGTGACGTCACTGGAAATCCCCATGCCTAAAACTGTGTATCAACAAAACATGTTTGGACTTGTCTCGTTACTTCGCGGATTTTTAGACGTGTTTCAACTTGTTGAGTTTTAGCAGCCGATGGGTATATAAAGGCTGGATTCCCCCCCCCCCCCCCCCCCCCCTCCCCAAACAAGTCATTCAATCGCCGAATGCAGAAGCAAAAGGTCACGCTGAATTTTACTCGAGAAAAACAAAAGCCATCTGAAATGTGAGTATACACTTTAGAATAAACGAGTAATTTATATTTGTTTATTTATTTATTTAGCCTGTTTATTTATTTATTTATTCCCATTACCCATCGAGTTTACAAAGTGTAATCCAAATGGTGGAGGAATGACCGTGTAAAAATAAACAGCGATTTATAGCCGTGTTTCGGTGTTGTTTCCTATGTGCTTCACGGAAGTCGACAGCGATTAACTAGGTCATCGGAGCGAGAATTAGAACCGGGTTGTGATGCGGACGAATTCACATTTAACTGATTATAGTTTCTCCCTTATCGACGAAGTATTCATAAGTGTAGAATATGTCAGACTGTAGTATCGTTTAAATGATTTATAGATTGTAATTATTTGATGCTATAAGCATGGTGGAATTGAACACGTTTGAATGTGCGAGGTATAACGGTTTGGGATGTCTGTAACGGGTGATATATAACAATTTTTTATTTATTAAATTATTTTATTTATAGTATTAGTGTCAATACGATTTTACTGTGGTATTTACATATTAATTTAGCAGATGACAAATACTGCAAAAGTCCCAGGGCCATCCTAAGTGCGGGAGACAATTTAAAACACGCCTTCACCGCTCGGTGGTCATATTACAAATGATGGCGGTATGGTTATCGTGTAAATGAGCGAGTTTACTTTTGTAATAAATAAGGGGTGTCAGATAGTATTACAAATGTAGATTTAACACCACCAGACAGTTTACAACGGGTTTCCACCCTATTTTTAAACTATTCCAAAATGAAGGGTATATATAGGATAGTAGCTAAAATTATAAATCGAGACGAAACATTCTATCAGTGAAATTATTTTATTGCAGTATGGAAGCCCAGACAAGTATGGAATATGGAAGAAAAGCCAAAAGGCAGAGGCTCGAATACGGTTGTAGTGACTGTGGTCAAACCTTTGCACACAAACAAAGTTTAAACCGTCACAAGAAGACGGCCCATGGAAGTCCGAAGCTAACTTGCAGTCAATGCAAAATGACATTCACGAGAAGAGATAACCTGCATCGTCATTTGAAGACACATTTACAACAGGGGGGTGCTAATGAAAGTACTCCACGAGGGACATCTGCCACCGAACCAACACCCACTCAACAAGAACCTGTCGAGCCACCGTGTGACCTTCAAGCCCTAGGAGGCACTATGCAGGTTCATACCATCCCAGGAGAAGGTATACAGAAATACGACCCCATGACATTCCTGAAGGGAAAGTACGACGAGGTCAAGAAGGTGCTGAAGCAAGCCATCAAAGATCGAGGTGAGCTAAAGTGGTACCTGACCATCAAAGTAAAGATGAGCAGGCGGAAAGGTGAGGTGGTGGAAACGGTGGAACCCCATTTCAGAGGCAAGTGTCAAACGTCTCTTAAATTTGAAGACCCAGATGAAGGGATGAAGGAATCGATTAAAAAGATCTATACTTCTTTCATCGAATTTCAAAGGCAGGGTAGCAACTGGACGGTGGATAAGGTGGTAGACCTCACCATTCACATGGCTCGGGTACCGACCCCTTCGAGGCTCGAGTTACACCCCCCTCCCCATCAAATTGAGAGCTAAGCATGCCATCGTCAATGTTCAGAATCGGGACCAGAAGTGTTTCATGTGGTCGGTCCTGGCGGCATTATACCCCGTCAAACAACATGCAGAGCGGGTGGCTAAGTATGCTCAATACGTCAATCAACTTGACACCACTGGCATTTCTTTCCCCGTTAAAAACTGGTCGATATTCCCCGGTTTGAAAGGCAGAACAATATTTCTATCAACGTGTTCGGTTACGAAAGAGGCGAAGTCTACCCACTCCACGTGACCAAACAACGTTTTGAAAGGCACGTGGACCTGCTGATGATCGCCAACAGTAAAAAGTCACATTTTTGCTGGATCAAAGACTTGAACCGGCTACTATTTGATCAGAAAAGCTATGGTCATCGCCATCATTATTGTCCTTACTGTCTACAGGGGTTCACAAAACAGAGAATTTTGGATGATCATCTTGTTTATTGTCAAACACATGGTCCGCAGAAGGTTGACATGCTCAAAGACGAAGACAAATGGCTATATTACAAGAATGTAAGGAAACAACTCAAAATTCCCTACATCGTCTATGCTGATTTCGAATGCCTCCAAGTGCCTATTTCAAGATGTGAAAAAAGCCCAGTCATCCTCCACTGAGAAAATGACTAAACACGTCCCTTCTGGGTTTGCCTATAAAGTGGTTGGCTTGTCACCTGAACATTGCAAACCACTTGTCACCTATAGAGGCCTAGGCGCCACCGACAAATTTGTCGAGTGCATGGTCAAAGAACAAGAGGAGATAGAAGAGAAATTTAAACAGTGTGAGCTAATGGTGATGAGGGGACGAGATTGGCAATCATTCAAGACGGCCACGCAGTGTCACATATGTAAGGCGCCACTCGGTCCTAATCCAGTCAGGGACCACTGTCACATTACTGGAGAGTTTAGGGGTGCAGCCCACAGTGAATGTAACCTCAACTACAAGTTTACTGGGCGCATTCCCGTTGTTTTCCATAACTTGAGAGGCTATGACAGTCATCTCATCATGCAGGCCATAGGAAAAATTCAGAGTAAACCCATCAGTTGCATTCCCAACAATATGGAAAAGTACATCTCCTTCAGTCTAGGGTGCATGGATTTTATCGATTCCTTTCAGTTTATGAACTTTTCCTTGGAGAAACTCGTAAGCAATCTGGCCAAGGAAGGACCTTCTAAGTTTGTCCACATGACTCAACATTTCGGCGCAGATCAACTGCCCCTTTTGTTGAGAAAGCAGGTCTACCCATACGAATACTTTGATTCTGAAGCTCGGTTCTTAGAGACCCAACTCCCACCCAAAGAAGCCTTTCGAAGCTCCCTAACTGATGAAGACATAAGTGACGAGAACTATGCTCATGCCCAAGGAGTATGGGAGGAATTTCGCATCCGAGACCTCGGTCAGTACCACGATCTGTATGTTTCAACAGATGTTTTGGCTATAGCAGACGTTTTTGAAAATTTCCGGGGTATCTGTTTGAACTATTATGGACTCGACCCAGCTCATTTCTACACGTCTCCAGGTCTGGCATGGCAGGCAGCCCTAAAGATGACTGGTGTGAAACTCGAACTTCTTACAGACATCGACATGCACCTCTTCATCGAAAAGGGACTTAGGGGTGGAATCTCCATGATATCCCATCGTCATGCCAAAGCTAACAACAACCAGGTCCCAAACCACGACCCTGATCTTCCCAATACCTATATTGCTTATCTAGATGCCAACAACCTTTATGGGTGGGCCATGTCACAAGCCCTTCCAGTGTCTGGGTTCCAGTGGCTAGATGATCCCCATATAGATGTGACCGAGGTATCCGATGATGCATCTGTAGGATACATCTTAGAAGTCGACCTTGACTATCCCCAAGAACTACACGACCTCCATAACGAGTATCCTATTGCTCCAGAGAAAATGACGGTGACTGAAGACATGCTATCTCCCTATGCTTCCCAGCTTCTGAAAGAGCTAGATATGAGTGGCATTTCAACAGAGAAACTGATCCCAAACTTGAGACAGAAGGAGAGATATGTAGTGCACTACCGAAATTTGAAATTGTATATCTCACTGGGCATGAAACTGACTAAGATCCATCGATTGTTGGCCTTTGAACAAAGCCCATGGTTGAAGGCCTACATCGATTTCAATACAAACAGACGCAAATGTGCCCAAAACGATTTTGAAAAAGAGTTCTTCAAACTGATGAACAACTCTGTCTTTGGCAAGACGATGGAGAACCTGAGGAAGCACGTGGACGTGAAATTGGTTAACAATTCAAAACGCGCTCGCAAGATCATTGCCAAACCCACTTTTCATGCCTTTCGCATTTTCAACAAAGATCTGGTGGCCATCCACGTGCAGAAGCAACGGCTGATTTTGAACAGACCGATCTATGTGGGTTTCGCCATTCTGGACATTTCGAAAATCTTAATGTATGATTTTCACTATAACTACATCAAGACCAAGTATGCATCCAAAGCTCAACTCCTGTTCACAGACACTGATTCGTTGTGTTACTACATCCAGACAGATGACATCTACCAAGACATGTTACAGGATTCCAATCTGTTTGACACTTCAGAGTATCCCACTGACCATGTTCTGTATAGTACCGTGAACAAGAAAGTATTGGGTAAAATGAAGGATGAGACTCATGGAATCCCTATCCAGGAGTTTGTGGGTTTGAAATCCAAAATGTATTCCCTCATTTTTGAGGAGAAAGGTGAGCTGGTGGAAAAGAAAACAGCCAAAGGGATCAAGAAGAGTGTCATCAAAAGCCACACAAAGCATGAACATTACAAACAGTGTCTCTTTGAAAGACGCATACACATGTCAAACATGACTCAGATCAGGAGCTATAGCCACCAACTGTACAACATCAAAAAGAATAAGTTAGGGCTATCTCCCTTTGATGACAAAAGGTATCTATTGTCTGATGGCATAAGCAGTCTTGCCTATGGCCACTATCACATCTCAGCATAAAACATTGGGACCACCGGATAATGTAGACTAAAAATGCCACCACCGTCATCTATATAAAGGGGCGACGTTCACGTCAACCTCATTTCAAGTCTGACCGTCGAGGTGTCAAGATGTATCAGAACACTTGTCCAGAATGTGGGAAGAACTTTTCCAGGAGAGACGTCATGTTGAGACACTTTCAGCATAAACATACTAATGACCTGCCACCACCACCGCCACCGCGCCGCCGCCGCAGCAGCTGCCGTCGCTGTCACCAACTACCTTGCGTCATCCTTTCACCATGATCGTGTCGGGACCCACGTCGTGTGGTAAGACCTTTTTGGTGTTCAAACTGCTGAGAGATGGAAGAATTCACCCACCTCCCCAACGCATCATCTGGCTCTACAAACGATGGCAGCCTCTCTATGATACGATTAAATTGGTTGCTCGAGTGGAATTCGTTCGAGGCATACCTGGGGATCTTGAAAAAGATCATTATTTAGACCCCAGAGTCAGAAATCTCATCGTGTTGGACGACTTGATGTCTACAGCTGGAAAAGACCCACGCATCACCGACCTGTTCACCGAAGGAAGTCACCACCGAAACCTCTCCGTGATTGCCATCAACCAGAACCTCTATAACAGCAAGGATCCAACACAAAGAAGAAATTGTCATTACCTGGCACTTTTCAACAACCCCATCGACAAGCAACAAGTGATGACCTTGGCACGCCAGATGTACCCAGGAAATACCCAAACGTTCATGCATCCATATGAAGATGCCGTGAAAGAGCCATACGGTTATCTCTTTATCGATCTGAAGCCGTTGACACCCTCTACAGAAAGATTACGATCTAATGCTCTGGATCAAAAAGACGACACCCCTGGAGAAGAGCTGCCAAAGTCTATAAAAGGAGAGAACAGTCGAGAAGCGTGTCATTCTTATTCAGACCTTCAAAGTGAGCAGACGTGTGAAGAAGAGCTCCCAGAAATGTATTCTTGTGATGATTGTGGAGTGATGTGTTTCAAGACATGCACGATTTGCAGCGACACGTGAAAAACATGGTGTCCCGAAAACAGAGGGGAACCTCCTGCAAAGAGAGCTAGATACGAGGTGGAAGAAAGGCATGATGACACCTATGATGAGTGGGAAAACGGCTGGACTGGATTATCTGTGGCAGCTAGTCTACAACGGTCACAAAGAGGATATGCGTGAAGACCGACAAAACTACTTGGATAAGGGAAAGTCTGAAGAATGGGTGGATCGAAAGATAGCCAAGGAATGGGAGAAGACATATTTCAATACATTGGCAAATGCATTGCTGTTCACTCGTTGCTTCTCTCGACCTTCTTTGATGAAACCGATTCTAGACAGAATCCACAAGATGGAAAGCACTGCCGAGTACACGACACTCAAAGACAAAATCAAACCACTCCTGAAGAGGGTGGCTGAAAAAGTTATTTCTCACATGGAAATACCCGATGAGGAATCAGACAGCGATGAATCTGAAAGTGAGGAAGAGGAATCAGACACCGAAGACTAGACTGTATATAAGCCGTCTCCTTTGCCAATAACTGTTATTGATGCTGAAACTACTGAAGTGTGAGGATCATGTGGGAAGATTACTTGAAAGACATTTATTATGATCCATCCAACCCGGCCAGTTTTTCTGGTCCAGACAAAACTGTATAGATACGTCAGAAAAGCCGGGAAATACGTCATTAGCAAGAACAATATCAAAAAGTGGTTGCAAAAACAGGAGTCATACAGTTTACATCGTCCAGTCAGAAGAACGTTTTCCAGGAACAGAATCGTGGTCACAGGAATTGATGATCAGTGGTCGGCCGATCTCATGGACATGGTAAAGTTTGCACACTATAATCGTGGTTACACCTTTGTGTTGGTGGTAATCGATGTTTTCTCCAAATATCTGTGGTTGAGGCCCTTGAAAGACAAAAAAGGACTGACAGTGGCAAAAGCCTTAGAAGATGTATTCCAAGAAGGTAGACAACCCAATCGAATTCGCACAGATAGGGGTATGGAGTTTAGAGCAAAATACATTCAAAGACTTCTTAAACAACGAAACATTCGGCATCTGCTCACCAACAACGAAACCAAGGCCGCAGTGGCAGAAAGAGTCTTAAAAACCATCAAGACCCGATTGTACAGATACTTCACATACAAACAGGACTACGAGTACATAGATCATCTGCAGACATTTGCCAACAGCTATAATTCCACCTATCACAGAACCATTGGTATGGCTCCAGCCCAAGTGAGCCCAGGCAAGGAAACCAACATTTGGTGGAAAATGTATTGGCCAGAGAAAGATGTTAAAACAAAGAAGAAACGTTTCCAATTCAAGGTTGGAGATAAAGTGAGACTCTCACATCTGAGAAATGTATTCACTCGGGAATATGACGAGAAGTGGACAGGAGAAATCTTCACCATTAGCCAAACCCTATTACATGGTGGACTACCTCTGTATCGAGTGAAGGACTATAATGGCGAAGAAATCCATGGCACTTTCTACCAGTCGGAGCTACAGAAAGTAGACGTCGAAGATGACGACCTGTGGAAAGTGGAAAAAATCCTAAACACGAGGGGTCAACAAACAGCACTATGTCAAGTGGTTGCACTGGCCCAAGAAGTTCAATTCCTGGATACGAGCCTCTGACGTTCAAGCTATTGAATAGAACAATCATTGTACATTGAAGATAGTTTTTGCCCTTCAGGCCTATCGATGTAACCCTATGTGTGTCCATTTTATATATGTGTAGTAGTCTCTAGAGAGACCAGAGATTGTAATTAGAAATAAATGAAAACCAACCCAAAATTTCGCTAGCCCACACAAGTCCCGCTCGAATCGATGGACGGTTGGGAGGTATGGCACTGCGTTTTGTTTTTACTGTTAAATTAGTTAGAGTGGTTGAATCTGGAGTTCCCTATTTAACACTTGCTTGGGGGTCTATATCACATATGGGGAAAACAAAGTTAGTATATGAAGGGAAGGTTCTATTTTTAGCTTGGGGAACTCCGATCTATTTTTAGCGCCTGTCGTGGGCTCCAACAAGCGTACAGACATGTCTCTATCACTCATCTATTTTTAGCGCCTCTCGCAGGCTTCAACATACCGACTCGTCTCTGTCACAGTCTGCGTTTTGCACACATTAGCCATCCCATTAGTCGTTTAGAACATGTGGTTTGGGGTTGAGTGGGGTGCAATGGAGCATATGGGTGGGTACATCACGAAGGGTGGCCATCACAATGAGGGTTACCTCATTCTATTTTTAGCTCGATTGGGAAACCCCATCTATTTTTAGCGCCTCTCGCCAGAGAGGCTCGCGGGGGGCTCGATGGGAGAGGCTCGGTTTATCCTATGTTAATCCAATGGGGGAAAGTGTCCCAGAAACGGTAGTTTCCTACTACTTCTGGAGATGCCGGGTATCGAACCCGGGGCCTTTCACATGCATAGCGAACGCTCTACCACTGAGCTACATCCCCATAAAGATTAAACCGTCAAGCAGTCTGTACATCTACAGTATGAGAGCATGGTGTGTAAAGAACGTAATTACTGATGAGTGGTTTCAACTTTCAAGGCATATCTGAAGATATTTTTTTATTATTATTTCCTCGCCCATCCCAACTCGAGAGCAAAAATGTACGGTTTTAAAAAAACAAATATTTTTAGCCTTACTCTTGTGTCCCTCGCCTTGTGCCCCTCTCCCCCATTAGAGACTGTGCCCCCTCTACTAGAGCAAGTGCTCCATCCCTTCCAGATACCGGGGGAGAGGGATTTAGCTCAGTTGGTTGAGTGCTCGCTTGAGGTACTTGCTGTGGTGGTGGTGGTGGTGGTGGTAGACCTTTAGCATGTTTTTGTTGAAAATGTCTTAACATGGCGTCTCCGCGAGAATGTGAAACCACATTCTGAACATGTGCTCTGCATGACGACTCTAAATGAAATGACGATATCTGACCCACATAGTTCCTTTTATAGTTTATTTAGAAATGCTTCTGCATTTTCGGGGCTTTCCATCCCGTACCACTTTGTTGTTGTTGTTGTTTCCGTTTCAGATCGGCCTTGGCTTGCTCTACCACCTGTTGTGTTGGGGATTGTACATCATCTGACTTTTCCCACCACGTTGCACTGGAAAATGAGGTTGAAGTTTACCTTCTGCCTGCAGTTTATAGAAACGGGTCCACTTATCCACGTCGGGTACATATAACTTGTACTGGTCTGACATGTTGCTCCTCTGAAGGTTCTACCTCAAATGTCGAGTTTTCCAAAACTATTTACTTATATATCTTATGACGCATAAGGATATGGTACAGGAATGTTTGAATGTGTGTGATACGTATGACCAGTGCCCCTCCTCCCAAGCACAAATCTCATCGTGTGAGCTCCCAAAAAACATCGTTACCAACATATTACCCTTTACCAGTGTCACTACCATAGGGACACGTCCAGAGACACACTCGTGGACGCAGGACATAACTAAGAAAGTAAAACATGTTATTCACGGTTTTATATACAACATACAACATGAAAACATAGCACACAAGTGTCTGAAATATTTAATGTCTGAACATGTTCACATAGGGACATCTTGGAGAGAGTCTGTAATGTTCCATCACTGGATCGTCCATTCTCTGCCATCGGTAGATGCGAAGTCCGCAGCAGTAACAGACAACGGCATCATGGTCTCCCGTGTAGAAGAAACCGGCCTGGCGAGCTCCCTCGGTTTCTGGCGTAATTGTAGGGGCTATCACCCAAATGTCTGCATACGTGTATAGAATCCTCTCATTTCGGGTCGATGACAGAACAGATAATGTCTCGAACAGTAGTCTTCTTCATAGTCATCGACTCTATATTCTTGGGCAGCGTCCGTTTGATCTGCGGGTTGTTTACCATCTTCATACTCAGCATCCGTTTGGAGTTCACGTGCAGCGTCTGTTTGATTTGTGTCATTTTCTTCTGGTTTGGTAGTCACTCTTTTCATTGTATGTCTTTCTGAACATTTGCAGACCAAGATGTCGTCCTCGTCGCTACTGCTGCTGCTACTAACACTGCTCGAATATCCCGATGTCATCGTCTTCTTTCAGAATATCTTCAAACTCCAAAGCAAAAATAGCCTCTAAGCAAGCAAATGACGCTACTAACAAGACACCCCTTTTTATATCCAAATACGAGCCTATTTTCTTTCACAAACATGAACGTTGATCTGTAGACTTCGGCGAACGAATGAAACCAAAAGCACCCTTTTTATACCTGAGGGAGGCACCCCCGGCTCAGTCCAAGGACGCACACCTGCACCAAGGCCATTGTCTCCTACACAAAGGCCATTGTTTCCTCCATGGCCATTGTCTCCTATACAAAGGCCATTGTGCCATTGTCTCCTACACAAAGGTCATTGTACCATTGTTTCCTACCAAGGTCAGACACCTGTACCAATCTATACAAAGGCCATTGTGTCCTACATAAAGGCCATTGTTTCCTACCAAGGTCAGACACCTGCACCAAACCCATTGTCTCCTACCAAGGTCACGTGATCACTGGAAAGTAGGTCAATCATGGAACCATACAGGCCTCCCTACTACTAGAGCTTTATAAGTTTAGAAGTAATTGATCATAATTTGTGTTCCTTAAACTTGATTTTTCTTGTCTAGAATTATTGCCAGATTGACTTTATTGTAATTGATATTGTTTATATAATTGATAACGAGTGTTCTTTGTTTTTATCTGTTTGGTGGGAAAATTTAAAAGAAAAGATGTGCAATATATTTTTGCCATTAATAAGCCAAAATGAGAAAATAAGAAATACTATATTTGAAACGCTTTAAAACGTGAATATGCAACATTAGCGCTAACACAAACATTAGGATTTAACAAACAGTCAAACGTCCATAACTCGAACGTTACGGGAACGACGAAATATTTCGAGTTTCAGGAAGTTCGAGTTCAAAATTCGTATGTAGCAAACTTCAAAACGTAAACTGCATTGCAGATGAATGATTTCGATAATTCCCTGGTATGAAAGCGCGAAAATGTATGTGGGCTTTTTAGTGGGCTTCTTTTCTTTTTTTTGGCCATTCTATGTATAAATAAAGATTAAAATCTGGCTTGTGCCCTTCGCCCCCACTGAAGACTGTGCCCCCTCCACTACAGATATACCCTCCCCCTCGATTGGACCTGGTCGGTTTACAATGAATGAGATGTTTTATATGAAGTTGTAACATGTGTGTCATAGGGGATGTAGCTCAGTGGTAGAGCGTTTGCTTCGCATGTGAAAGGCCCCGGGTTCAATCCCCGGCATCTCCATTAATGTTCTCTATTTTAATGTTATATTTCATTATTTGTTTCTATTATGAAGGAAAGGAAGAAAATGTTTTATTTAACGACGCACTCAACACATTTTATTTACGGTTATATGGCATCAGACATATGGTTAAGGACCACACAGATATTGAGAGAGGAAACTCGCTGTCGCCATTTCATGGGCTACTCTTTTCGATTAGCAGCAAGGGATCTTTTATATACACCATCCCACAGACAGGATAGTACATACCACGGCCTTTGTTACACCAGTTGTGGAGCACTGGCTGGAACGAGAAATAGCCCAATGGGTCCACCGACGGGGATCGATCCTGGACCGACTTGTATTATGAGGACCTAGTACACATTGTTTATAGAGCTCTATGTATAAGTAATTGATCATAATATGTTTGTGTTCCTTAAACTTGATTTTTCTCGTCTAGAATTATTGCCAGATTGACTTTATTGTAATAGATATTGTTGATATAATTGATAAAGAATGTTCTTTGTTTTTATCTGTTTGGTGGGACAATTTAAAATTTAAAAGCAAAGATGTGCAATATATTTCTGTCATTAATAAGCCAAAATGAGAAAATGAGAAATATTAAATTTGAAACGCTTTAAGATGTGAATATGCAACATTAGCGCTAAATAAACATTAGGATTTAACAAACAGTCAAACGTCCATAACTCGAACGTTACGGGAACGACGAAATATTTCGAGTTTCAAGAAGTTCGAGTTCAAAATTCGTATGTAGCAAACTTCAAAACGTAAACTGCATTGCAGATGGATGATTTCGATAATTCTGGGTTTCCTTCAGGCAGGATCAATCTAATTAAAATTAGCTCCACCGGTTAATTACTATTGCCTGTGGGTCTAACAACACCCAGTTGGAGCTCATGTCCAGTTGGCCTTTCATTCGCAGAAGTCGAGTTTCATTTCAATCTGCAGCGTCGACAACATAATACTTGAAGGTATTACATTTTACTTTGATCTTTGTCCAATTTAAATATCATAATTATAACTGTGTAATTCGTCATCATGTTGTCTTCAAATGAATGGAAGGAGAAATAAAGTCTGAAGCAATACCTTTGAAAATTACATTAAATGTTTCAAATGTACGCAGCAGATTAAGGGCAAAAATTAAAATAAAAACCAAAACATAATCAACGAAAACAAAAATATCTGGAGATGCCGGGTATCGAACCCGGGGCCTTTCACATGCAAAGCGAACGCTCTACCACTGAGCTACATCCCCATAAAGATTAAAGCTTCAAACAGTCCGTGCATCCAAAATATTAGAGCACGGTGTGTAAAGAACGTGTCATCAACAGTCAAGGCTGCCCATGCTCGACACAAGCATATCTCAAGACATTTGTTTTTATTCTGGGGCGAGAGGGAGGAGCGGGGGAGCCGCGTCCACCCCAACCCCCGAATAAAAGGGCGAACATGTACGTTGCTATTTTTTTTTTTTTTTTTTTTTTTTTTTTTTTTTTTTTTTTTGCCTTTATATAAATAATTATTAAAATCTGGCTTGTTCCCTTCGCCCCCCACTAGAGATGTTGCCCCCCCCCCCCCCCCCCTCGATTGGGGGGGGGGAGTGGAACATACAATGAATGATATATTTTATACGAAAGTGTAACATGAAAGGCCCCGGGGTCAATCCCCGGCATCTCCATGAATGTTTTCTATTTTGAAGTAATATTTCATGTCTTTGTATTATGAGAACCTAGTACACGGTGTTAATGGAGCTCTATGTATATTGATTATAATAGTGATTTTTCTCATCTAGAATTATTGCCAGATTGACTTTATTGTAACTGATATTGTAATTGACAAAGAGTGTTCTGTATTTTTATCTGTTTGGTGGGACAATTTAAAATTTAAATGAAAAGATGTGCAATATATTTTGCCATTAATAAGCGAAAATAAGAAAATGAGAAATATTATATTTGAAACGCTATAAAACGTGAATATGCAACATTAGCGCTAAATAAACATTAGGATTTAACAAACAGTCAAACGTCAATAACTTGAACTTTACGGGAACGACGAAATAGTTCGTTTCAGGAAGTTTAGTTCAAAATTCGTATATAGCAAACTTCAAAACGTAAACTGTATTGCAGATGAATGATTTCATTTGATACTGTAAGACATGTGCGGTACACTGTATCTTCCCACCCCACCCCATCACCCAAACTGTAAGTAAATAATAATAAAAAAAAACAGAGCTCCTTTAAAAGATGGCACTACGTAACTAATACATAAAAATAATGTCCCAGGATATTGGTTTAAACAAACACACCCACTAAACCTGGCCGGAGTACACCCATTTTACACAAAAAGCACTACTTTTGCATGGACCTGAATTACCACAAACAAGTCTTCAGTGTCAACAAGTTACACATCTTTACAAACTACACGCTCTCCTCTGTCAACTTCAGTCAAATAGTTGCCACTTCATAGCCGTTTGCCATGAAATAATCACATTCAAACAGCAGACTACTTGCGCGGACAAATTTCTGGATTTCCGGACAACCAAATGGGAAGATAACTGTAATCTGAGGCCAACCAAACACATAGCCTTCGTTCCGCTTAAGTCGGCGGTCTCTTATTCTGTAATCCTCGACAGCCAAGACCAGCCGAGACAATTGAAAATCTAAGAATTAATGTTTAACGACACCCTAGCATAAAAATACACATCGGGTGTCACAAATGGTACTTGAAAATGTCAGCGTAATGGAGCTATTTTGAAGAAAAGAGTAACTTTGCTTCGCATCCGTAAGCGTTGTAATTTTGGTGAGAAAAAGTTAAACGTTTGTTTTGTTCAACGGCACTACTTAAGCACATTGATGTATTAACCATTGGCTACTGGATATCAAACAGGTGGTAATTCTGACATAGTTTTCAAAAGGAAACCCGCTGCATTTTTCCATTAGTAAAAAAAGGATCTTTTATGTGCACCATCCCCCAGGCAGATAGCACATACCATAGTCTTTGATATATCAGTCGTGGTGCACTCTAGAACGAGAAATAGCACAATGGGCAATTTCACCGATGAGGATCGATCCCAGACCAACCGCGCATCAGGCGAGCGCTTTGCCACCAGCTAATTTGTCAACGTCCCGTTCCCATTTCGGTGAAGTGCAATCGAGAAAAATATATATTTGGTAGGAGAAACGTGATGAAATCATTTAAATTCCATCCTGAACTTTCTCCGAGATATTGAATTATTATTTCGAAAAAAAGAGCCATGAACTTTCTTCAGTTAATATTTTAGGGAGGTGTAGTAAGTATGTGTCCCAGTTTGATTCATATATTGCATACTAGTATATTATTTTATTCACGTACGGTAACATTGTCACCTAGGGGATTATATTTGGTATAGTGCAACCTTTAAAAATTTGTTAATGTTACAGATGCCTATATTGATTTAGAATGTGGAGAAGGATTAGACGGGCAACATAATGCTTGTATTATTCATTATATCCATTTCATCAGTATTTATGTTTAAAGATCTAAAATCTTAAATTCAAAATGGCGGACTTACACGTGGGATCCAGAGTGCGTGACCAAACGTTCTTTATTCAACATTGTGGCATACTAAACCAATATCCAAAGTCAGAATGAGAGCATACATGCGGTAGTTCAGATCCTTGATCATTTAGAAAGAAAAAACGCAACTAAATTATACAAACGATTTTACGTGCGTATAAATGATCTGTTGGTATTTATTTGACCTAATATTAAACAAAGTGGATTAAAATAATCATATTTCTATTTTAATGGGTACATAATTACTAATGTAATGGGGAAAACCAACCATTTCTCCTTAATCATTGCATAAAACCGAAAATATCACAATAAATCGGTCTGCTCCTCGGTCCAAAAATGCATGTTTGCTTCCATACCCCACCACCATAAAACATAATTTAATATATTACGGTAATTCGTTTTAAAAACCATATCTTTGGTTTTTATACTTACCAATGACAGTACTAATGATATTTTGGTTTTAAAAACTGTATCCTTTGGAGACATGTGGCCTTAGATCACAGTTATCTTCCCATTTGTCCGCGCAAGTAGTCTGCTGTTTGACTGTGATTATTTCATGACAGACAGCCTTGAAATGGCAACTATTTGACTGAAGTTGACAGGGGAGAGCATGTAGTTTGTAAACATGTGTAACTTGTTGACATTGAAGACTTGTTTGTGGTAATTCCGGCACATGCAAAACTAGTGCCTTTTGTGTAAAATGGGTGTACTCCGGCCTGGTTTAGTGGGTGTGTTTGTTTAAATCAATATCCTGGGAGAAAGAGATGGACAACAGGGGTTGTCCTTTTCAGGGTATGTTTCCCCCAGGCAGGCAAAGGTACATACAAAACTCCATGGGCCTACTGATATTAATAACAATGTTATAGCCACCAACGCTATATAGAAACATATAGTGTATTTAATTGTGGTCTGTGGCCATGAAAAATCTTTTTTTTTTCTTTTTTTTTCACGATAGCTCGATATGGCCCCTTGATTATTGCTTAGCCAGTGCACCACGACTGGTATACCAAAAGCCGTGATATGTGCTATCCTGTCTGTGGGAGGGTGCATATAAAAGATCTCTTGCTACTAATGGAAACATGTAGTGACTATAATATTATGTAAAAAAAACACACAAATGTTTGACACCCATTAGCCGTGCTCTAGTGGTGTCGTTAAACCTTTTTATTATTGCTACTCTACTCCAGTATTGGCCACTCGACGCGACATTTATAGAGCAGTTTTCCAAAGTGATATAACTCCGTAGATTTAGCATTTGTTGATATGGTTTCATTTGGAAACACAAAGACCTGTTTCTGAAATGAAGGAAGGAAATGTTTTATTTAACGACGCACTCAACACATTTTATTAACAGTTATATGGCGTCAGACATGTGGTTAAAGACCACACAGATATATAGAGAGGAAACCCGCTGTCGCCACTTCATGGGCTATTCTTTTCGATTAGCAGCAAAGGATTTTTTATATGCACGATCCCACAGACAGGATAGTACATACCACGGCCTTTGTTACATCAGTTGTGGAGCACTGGCTGGAACAAGAAATAGCCCAATGGGGCCACCGACGGGAATTGATCCTAAATCGACCGCGCATCAAGCGAACGATTTATGTTTCTGAAATGAGGCAGAACTCTATAGCATGATTCAGCATTGTGCCTAGGACAAGACAGCCGCGTAATCGTGTGCTACGCAAATAGCATCCTCAGTAGCCAAACGGGCTGAATTCAGCCAGACCGAGCGGAAAAAGAACGTCCGCTAGACTGGTTTATGAACTTAATGGTAAATCAAATGGCCGCGTTAGGAACCAATCAAATAGTTGAAGAACGTTAGCGAAACGTTAGCTGGCTGAAGTTGGTGATGGTGTAAGGAAAATACAAAAAAAGACTTATTAAAGAAAACGGGTGACGGACTAGTATTAAAGATGCAGTCCCTGGAATATTTTTAAAGGCACAAATTTCATTTGTCCATAATCCTCATGCGGCGATGTGTATACATAAATGAATGAATGTTGAACGACACCCCAGCACTAAAATACACATCGGCAATTGGGTGTCAGGAAAAGTGATGTGTATACATGAATGAATGAATGTTGAACGACATCCCAGCACTGAAATACACATCGGCAGTTGGGTGTCAGGAAAAGTGATGTGTATACATGAATGAATGAATGAATGTTGAACGACATCCCAGTATTGAAATAAACATCGGCTATTGGGTGTCAGGAAAGGCGATGTGTATACATGTATGAATGAATGAATGTTGACCGACATCCCAGTATTGAAATAAACATCGGCTATTGGGTGTCAGGAAAGGCGATGTGTATACATGAATGAATGAATGTTGAACGACATCCCAGTATTGAAATAAACATCGGCTATTGGGTGTCGGGAAAGGTGATGTGTATACATGAATGAATGAATGAATGTTTAACGACACCCCAGCACTGAAATACACATCGGCAATTGGGTGTCAGGAAAGGTGATGTGTATACATGTACGTGTACGTAAGCCGTAAGGTAAATAATACGTATTACGATACATGCTACCTGTACCATTTGGTAATTTCAGTATTCATGTTCGATGTCAGTCAGAAAGCCAGATGTCTTAGATTCTACTTGTTTTCCTAATTTATTTCAAACGCGATAAAAGAAAGGGCTTGGTATTAAATACTCTTTAGTACACAGAAGAGATCCATTTATTTCATGCTTTAAAAATCTTTATTTTGTTATATGCCGTTCTTAAAATCGTTTGACGGTGCTGTAAATAAGATATATATATCTCACGAAACAAGCCTGTCATGTAGAGATAAACATACACTTTTAACGATGTATATATATATATATATATATATATATATATATATTATTACTATTATTATTATTATTATGAAACGTATCGTGATATAGGACCCCCAGAGCGAGTTTTAACGACTCATTGGGTAGGTGTAAGACCACCTACACCGGCTTCCCTCTCACTAACCACTAACAATTAACAACTAACCCACTGTCCTGGACAGACAGATGTGTGCCAAGCACATCGTGCTTGAACCTTAACTGAATATAAGTACGGAAATAAATTGAAATGAATGAACGAAAGAAAGAAAGAATGAATGGATGGATGGATGGATGAATAAATGATTGTGGTACAGGAAACTCTTATCTCGATATATCGCAATACACAAATCCTCGTAATACCCATCCCTAGAATTCCTTTCAGTAAGTCGCAATCAGTATGTTTGTATACGTACGTTACCATGTTGACTGTTTTGTATACTCCGTAGCTTACATTACACAGGTATTAGTCAATAAAATTAATTTACTTACGTCACACACTGCATTATTTTACACATGTAATAAGCGTAATAAAGTGTGTGTATTAACCGATATCGTAGCGACGACCGACTTCAATCGTGTTCAATATGCATGGAATTGTTTTCAACTAAATTGGTAGCAACGGACAAATAAAAGGCGCCAGAGCCTCCAGGAATCCGTAGTGTCGTTATACTGTAAGACAACAACTACGAGACGCGTGTTTATTTCCATAGAAACCAACTCTTTTCATTGATAGCTAAGCACATCATTATGTCGTCGATATATTAAAAGATTTATTTTTATGGAAACATTATGTATTGATCATGGTTTTAGATTGGCACTGAACCGCTTATTGACGGCTAACGCATATACAAATAAAAGTACATTCATGCATAGCTATAGAGAGATGGTCCAGTCCATAATACTACTCAACATCTCGAAGCAATTAATATAACAGACATCGGTTCCACGGCATGAACAATAATGGTGGGGTTTTTGGTTTTCAAAAAAAAAAGAAAAGGGACTTTTTGTTAACAGCGATTTCTAATTCATTTGCCATGATGGTATGTAAAGTGCCGTTTGTGTCAACAGAAACCAGATTTAGTTTAGCTTTATTACGTAATTATATATTCATGCATTCATTCATTCCAACTTATTTCCGTGGTTATATCTAATTAAGTTCAAGCACGCTATCTTGGGCACACACCTCAGCCATTTGGTTAGTGGTTAGCTGTTAGTGGTTAGAGAGAAGTAGGTGTAGTGGTCCTACACCTACCCATCGAGTCATTAAACCTCGTTCTAAGCGGGAACCCGTACCGGGCAGCGAACCAAATATCTACCAGACTAAAATCCGATGGCTTAACCCCTGCACCACCGAGGCCGGTCACATCATATATTTATATTTTATTTGACTACAGAACTATGAAGACACCGCTTTGTAACACAGATACGTAATACACGTAGTAACCAACATGCGATAATACCTAATTGGCGTTGTTAGCCTATGTGCACTAGGAATTCAATGGATGATAAAAAACAAAACAACTTAATACAGTATGTATTCAAAAGAGCCATCAACATTTTGTGCTGCATTAGTATCCCAGCTGCGGAAGTGTGCCACTTTTGAGTCCTTTAATCACAGAACGTACCAAACAAATGACGACACTGGTATACATTATTTCATCAAGGCAGCTGTTTTTACATTGCTATGTTTATTGGAATTAGTTGTGTTTTTGTTTGTTTTTTGTGGTTTTTTGTGGGTTTTTTACATTAGTATAGATTATTAAGGCTGCACACGGCCATTAATTACTTCAAGCACTTCAATACATTTCTATTTTAGAATGTATTCTGTGAAAAATACTAAAATATCCAGAGGTTCAGGTGACTTCTAGTTTTAGGAAGTGGTCAACCTTGACAACTACCGTGCAAAATATCAACAGGCTGACCACAAACATTTCCAGTTAGCCACCCTCATGCCAGAGAACCGCCTCATGTTTCTGTTATACAAGTGACCTTATACCACTTACACAGTTGTTATATATCAGTTACTACTAAATATAAACATTAACTTCAAACCAATGTGTTATTTATACATAACAGAGGTCATCAAAAATGCATAAGGTTATGTATTATACTTACAAGGAACTATTTCCTAAACTGGACCATATTAAGCTGCTACGAATAACGACACAGCAAATGGTAAGGGAGGGGGCAATATTTGAGTCTTAATTAACGGACTATGCCAGTCCTAACCTTTTATGGTGGTTTGATGTCCACACACAAGTTGTTAACTGTTGTTAACCAACGTCTCTTGGACTGACCAGTGTATTTCTATACTGTCGGGGCTATTTTCGCGATGTGGTGAACTGCGTTGGTTGATAATGGCTGGCTATTAGACATTAGAGGCTGTAGTAAATCTAATTACTCTTCGACGATGATTCAGCACCTGTCTACTCATGAAGTCGGAGCGACGCCATGCTCGTTTTCCTTTGTTGATCCCACCTTGCGGACACTTGGGATTCAATTTGCATTAGCGCCAAACCGACAGTAACGGCTTACGAGAACGCCTGCATTTAGAGAATCTAGATGAAAGTCCCTGGAGGTTATTTATTTTTAATGTGTACAGGCTTGTTATTAATGCGATTCCCTCTACACAGACAAATAAAAGTTGTGTTACCTCTTTAAACCATGCCAATGGTCGTCTTTCTACCGCTAGTCTTCAAAGTGTCAGTCCTCTATGTTGCCTCTTTAACCCATGGCCATGGTCGTCTTTCTACTGTTAGTCTTCAAAGTGTCAGTCCTCTATGTTACCTCTTTAACACATGGACATGTTTCGTCTTTCTACTGCTAATCTTCAAAGTGTCAGTCCTCTATGTTACCGCTTTAACCCGTGTCCATGGTCTTTATTCTACCGCTAGTCTTCAAAGTGTCTGTCCTCTATGTTGCCTCTTTAACCCATGGTCATGGTCGTCTTTCTACTGTTAGTCTTTAAAGTGTCAGTCCTCTATATTACCTCTTTAACCCATGGTCATGGTCGTCTTTCTACTGTTAGTCTTCAAAGTGTCAGTCCTCTATGTTGCCTCTTTAACCCATGGCCATGGTCGTCTTTCTACTGTTAGTCTTCAAAGTGTCAGTCCTCTATGTTACCTCTTTAACACATGGGCATGTTTCGTCTTTCTACTGCTAATCTTCAAAGTGTCAGTCCTCTATGTTATCTCTTTAACCCGTGTGCATGGTCGTCATTCTACCGCTAGTCTTCAAAGTGTCAGTCCTCTATGTTGCCTCTTTAACCCATGGTCATGGTCGTCTTTCTACTGTTAGTCTTCAAAGTGTCAGTCCTCTATGTTACATCTTTAACACATGGGCATGGTCGTCTTTCTACCGCTAGTCTTCAAAGTGTCAGTCCTCTATGTTACCGCTTTAACCCGTGTCCATGGTCTTTATTCTACCGCTAGTCTTCAAAGTGTCTGTCCTCTATGTTGCCTCTTTAACCCATGGTCATGGTCGTCTTTCTACTGTTAGTCTTTAAAGTGTCAGTCCTCTATATTACCTCTTTAACCCATGGTCATGGTCGTCTTTCTACTGTTAGTCTTCAAAGTGTCAGTCCTCTATGTTGCCTCTTTAACCCATGGCCATGGTCGTCTTTCTACTGTTAGTCTTCAAAGTGTCAGTCCTCTATGTTACCTCTTTAACACATGGGCATGTTTCGTCTTTCTACTGCTAATCTTCAAAGTGTCAGTCCTCTATGTTATCTCTTTAACCCGTGTGCATGGTCGTCATTCTACCGCTAGTCTTCAAAGTGTCAGTCCTCTATGTTGCCTCTTTAACCCATGGTCACGGTCGTCTTTCTACTGTTAGTCTTCAAAGTGTCAGTCCTCCATGTTACCTCTTTAACACATGGGCATGGTCGTCTTTCTACCGCTAGTCTTCAAAGTGTCAGTCCTCTATGTTACATCTTTAACACATGGTCGTCTTTCTACTGCTAGTCTTCAAAGTGTCAGTCCTCTATGTTACCTCTTTAACACATGATCGTCTTTCTACTGCTAGTCTTCAAAGTGTCAATCCTCTATGTTACCTCTTTAACACATGGGCATGGTCGTCTTTCTACCGCTAGTCTTCAAAGTGTCAGTCCTCTATGTTACCTCTTTAACCCGTGTCCATGGTCTTTATTCTACCGCTAGTCTTCAAAGTGTCAGTCCTCTATATTACCTCTTTAACCCATGGTCATGGTCGTCTTTCTACTGTTAGTCTTCAAAGTGTCAGTCCTCTATGTTGCCTCTTTAACCCATGGCCATGGTCGTCTTTCTACTGTTAGTCTTCAAAGTGTCAGTCCTCTATGTTGCCTCTTTAACCCATGGCCATGGTCCTCTTTCTACTGTTAGTCTTCAAAGTGTCAGTCCTCTATGTTACCTCTTTAACACATGGGCATGTTTCGTCTTTCTACTGCTAATCTTCAAAGTGTCAGTCCTCTATGTTATCTCTTTAACCCGTGTGCATGGTCGTCATTCTACCGCTAGTCTTCAAAGTGTCAGTCCTCTATGTTGCCTCTTTAACCCATGGTCACGGTCGTCTTTCTACTGTTAGTCTTCAAAGTGTCAGTCCTCCATGTTACCTCTTTAACACATGGGCATGGTCGTCTTTCTACCGCTAGTCTTCAAAGTGTCAGTCCTCTATGTTACATCTTTAACACATGGTCGTCTTTCTACTGCTAGTCTTCAAAGTGTCAGTCCTCTATGTTACCTCTTTAACACATGATCGTCTTTCTACTGCTAGTCTTCAAAGTGTCAATCCTCTATGTTACATCTTTAACACATAATCGTCTTTCTACTGCTAGTCTTCAAAGTGTCAGTCCTCTATGTTACATCTTTAACACATGATCGTCTTTCTACTGCTAGTCTTCAAAGTGTCAATCCTCTATGTTACATCTTTAACACATGATCGTCTTTCTACTGCTAGTCTTCAAAGTGTCAGTCCTCTATGTTACATCTTTAACACATGATCATCTTTCTACTGTTAGTCTTCAAAGTGTCAGTCCTCCATGTTACCTCTTTAACACATGGGCATGGTCGTCTTTCTACCGCTAGTCTTCAAAGTGTCAGTCCTCTATGTTACATCTTTAACACATGGTCGTCTTTCTACTGCTAGTCTTCAAAGTGTCAGTCCTCTATGTTACCTCTTTAACACATGATCGTCTTTCTACTGCTAGTCTTCAAAGTGTCAATCCTCTATGTTACATCTTTAACACATAATCGTCTTTCTACTGCTAGTCTTCAAAGTGTCAGTCCTCTATGTTACATCTTTAACACATGATCGTCTTTCTACTGCTAGTCTTCAAAGTGTCAATCCTCTATGTTACATCTTTAACACATGATCGTCTTTCTACTGCTAGTCTTCAAAGTGTCAGTCCTCTATGTTACATCTTTAACACATGATCGTCTTTCTACTGCTAGTCTTCAAAGTGTCAATCCTCTATGTTACATCTTTAACACATGATCGTCTTTCTACTGCTAGTCTTCAAAGTGTCAGTCCTCTATGTTACATCTTTAACACATGATCGTCTTTCTACTGCTAGTCTTCAAAGTGTCAGTCCTCTATGTTACCTCTTTAACACATGATCGTCTTTCTACTGCTAGTCTTCAAAGTGTCAGTCCTCTATGTTACTTCTTTAACACATGGGCATGGTCGTCTTTCTACCGCTAGTCTTCAAAGTGTCAGTCCTCTATGTTACCTCTTTAACACATGGGCATGTTTCGTCTTTCTACTGCTAATCTTCAAAGTGTCAGTCCTCTATGTTACCTCTTTAACCCGTGTCCATGGTCTTTATTCTACCGCTAGTCTTCAAAGTGTCAGTCCTCTATGTTGCCTCTTTAACCCATGGTCATGGTCGTCTTTCTACTGTTAGTCTTTAAAGTGTCAGTCCTCTATATTACCTCCTTAACCCATGGTCATGGTCGTCTTTCTACTGTTAGTCTTCAAAGTGTCAGTCCTCTATGTTGCCTCTTTAACCCATGGTCATGGTCGTCTTTCTACTGCTAATCTTCAAAGTGTCAGTCCTCTATGTTACCTCTTTAACACATGGGCATGGTCGTCTTTCTACCGCTAGTCTTCAAATTGTCAGTCGTCTATGTTACCTCTTTAACACATGGGCATGGTCGTCTTTCTACTGCTAGTCTTCAAAGTGTCAGTCCTCTATGTTACCTCTTTAACCCGTGTGCATGGTCGTCTTTCTACTGCTAGTCTTCAAAGTGTCAGTCCTCTATGTTACCTCTTTAACCCGTGTGCATGGTCGTCTTTCTACTGCTAGTCTTCAAAGTGTCAGTCCTCTATGTTACCTCTTTAACCCGTGTGCATGGTCGTCTTTCTACTGCTAGTCTTTAAAGTGTCAGTCCTCTATATTACCTCTTTAACCCATGGTCATGGTCGTCTTTCTACTGTTAGTCTTCAAAGTGTCAGTCCTCTATGTTGCCTCTTTAACCCATGGCCATGGTCGTCTTTCTACTGTTAGTCTTCAAAGTGTCAGTCCTCTATGTTACCTCTTTAACACATGGGCATGTTTCGTCTTTCTACTGCTAATCTTCAAAGTGTCAGTCCTCTATGTTATCTCTTTAACCCGTGTGCATGGTCGTCATTCTACCGCTAGTCTTCAAAGTGTCAGTCCTCTATGTTGCCTCTTTAACCCATGGTCATGGTCGTCTTTCTACTGTTAGTCTTCAAAGTGTCAGTCCTCTATGTTACCTCTTTAACACATGGGCATGGTCGTCTTTCTACCGCTAGTCTTCAAAGTGTCAGTCCTCTATGTTACCGCTTTAACCCGTGTCCATGGTCTTTATTCTACCGCTAGTCTTCAAAGTGTCTGTCCTCTATGTTGCCTCTTTAACCCATGGTCATGGTCGTCTTTCTACTGTTAGTCTTTAAAGTGTCAGTCCTCTATATTACCTCTTTAACCCATGGTCATGGTCGTCTTTCTACTGTTAGTCTTCAAGGTGTCAGTCCTCTATGTTGCCTCTTTAACCCATGGCCATGGTCGTCTTTCTACTGTTAGTCTTCAAAGTGTCAGTCCTCTATGTTACCTCTTTAACACATGGGCATGTTTCGTCTTTCTACTGCTAATCTTCAAAGTGTCAGTCCTCTATGTTATCTCTTTAACCCGTGTGCATGGTCGTCATTCTACCGCTAGTCTTCAAAGTGTCAGTCCTCTATGTTGCCTCTTTAACCCATGGTCACGGTCGTCTTTCTACTGTTAGTCTTCAAAGTGTCAGTCCTCCATGTTACCTCTTTAACACATGGGCATGGTCGTCTTTCTACCGCTAGTCTTCAAAGTGTCAGTCCTCTATGTTACATCTTTAACACATGGTCGTCTTTCTACTGCTAGTCTTCAAAGTGTCAGTCCTCTATGTTACCTCTTTAACACATGATCGTCTTTCTACTGCTAGTCTTCAAAGTGTCAATCCTCTATGTTACCTCTTTAACACATGGGCATGGTCGTCTTTCTACCGCTAGTCTTCAAAGTGTCAGTCCTCTATGTTACCTCTTTAACACATGGGCATGTTTCGTCTTTCTACTGCTAATCTTCAAAGTGTCAGTCCTCTATGTTACCTCTTTAACCCGTGTCCATGGTCTTTATTCTACCGCTAGTCTTCAAAGTGTCAGTCCTCTATATTACCTCTTTAACCCATGGTCATGGTCGTCTTTCTACTGTTAGTCTTCAAAGTGTCAGTCCTCTATGTTGCCTCTTTAACCCATGGCCATGGTCGTCTTTCTACTGTTAGTCTTCAAAGTGTCAGTCCTCTATGTTGCCTCTTTAACCCATGGCCATGGTCGTCTTTCTACTGTTAGTCTTCAAAGTGTCAGTCCTCTATGTTACCTCTTTAACACATGGGCATGTTTCGTCTTTCTACTGCTAATCTTCAAAGTGTCAGTCCTCTATGTTATCTCTTTAACCCGTGTGCATGGTCGTCATTCTACCGCTAGTCTTCAAAGTGTCAGTCCTCTATGTTGCCTCTTTAACCCATGGTCACGGTCGTCTATCTACTGTTAGTCTTCAAAGTGTCAGTCCTCCATGTTACCTCTTTAACACATGGGCATGGTCGTCTTTCTACCGCTAGTCTTCAAAGTGTCAGTCCTCTATGTTACATCTTTAACACATGGTCGTCTTTCTACTGCTAGTCTTCAAAGTGTCAGTCCTCTATGTTACCTCTTTAACACATGATCGTCTTTCTACTGCTAGTCTTCAAAGTGTCAATCCTCTATGTTACATCTTTAACACATGATCGTCTTTCTACTGCTAGTCTTCAAAGTGTCAGTCCTCTATGTTACATCTTTAACACATGATCGTCTTTCTACTGCTAGTCTTCAAAGTGTCAATCCTCTATGTTACATCTTTAACACATGATCGTCTTTCTACTGCTAGTCTTCAAAGTGTCAATCCTCTATGTTACATCTTTAACACATGATCGTCTTTCTACTGCTAGTCTGCAAAGTGTCAGTCCTCTATGTTACATCTTTAACACATGATCGTCTTTCTACTGCTAGTCTTCAAAGTGTCAGTCCTCTATGTTACCTCTTTAACACATGATCGTCTTTCTACTGCTAGTCTTCAAAGTGTCAATCCTCTATGTTACTTCTTTAACACATGGGCATGGTCGTCTTTCTACCGCTAGTCTTCAAAGTGTCAGTCCTCTATGTTACCTCTTTAACACATGGGCATGTTTCGTCTTTCTACTGCTAATCTTCAAAGTGTCAGTCCTCTATGTTACCTCTTTAACCCGTGTCCATGGTCTTTATTATACCGCTAGTCTTCAAAGTGTCAGTCCTCTATGTTGCCTCTTTAACCCATGGTCATGGTCGTCTTTCTACTGTTAGTCTTTAAAGTGTCAGTCCTCTATATTACCTCCTTAACCCATGGTCATGGTCGTCTTTCTACTGTTAGTCTTCAAAGTGTCAGTCCTCTATGTTGCCTCTTTAACCCATGGTCATGGTCGTCTTTCTACTGCTAATCTTCAAAGTGTCAGTCCTCTATGTTACCTCTTTAACACATGGGCATGGTCGTCTTTCTACCGCTAGTCTTCAAATTGTCAGTCGTCTATGTTACCTCTTTAACACATGGGCATGGTCGTCTTTCTACTGCTAGTCTTCAAAGTGTCAGTCCTCTATGTTACCTCTTTAACCCGTGTGCATGGTCGTCTTTCTACTGCTAGTCTTCAAAGTGTCAGTCCTCTATGTTACCTCTTTAACCCGTGTGCATGGTCGTCTTTCTACTGCTAGTCTTCAAAGTGTCAGTCCTCTATGTTACCTCTTTAACCCGTGTGCATGGTCCTCTTTCTACTGTTAGTCTTCAAAGTGTCGGTCCTCTATGTTACCTCTTTAACACATGGGCATGATCGTCATTCTACAATTAGCCTTCCAGGGTACATCGCCTTCTAAATTGTCAATTCTTCTAAACACAAAATAGGATGGATGTGTTGTCCTGGGGAGTGGCAGTCCTTCCACTTAATAATTTGTATCAGGTTTGAAGCGGAAATACTTACTGTACTATGAGTTCATAATTTCGGGTTGACCTGTATTATTTAAGAACTCATTCAGTAATATACTCTTCAAAAAAAGAAACGCAAAAGGGTACAAATGGGTTATAACTCCGATTTTATGTTTCCTACCGGTTCATGCTTTGTGAATATAAGGTCATTGCATGTCCCAAACACATTCCCACGGTTACATTCGATAAAACGCAGCTACTGTACAATAAAGTTCCAAAATGTGAATATTCGCAAAAACGCAGCCACGTGCAAACCATGTCACCACTGCACGTGCGTTGTCTGCACGTGCAACATGAACACCGACAGTATAAAAGTGCAGGGTGTTCGCTTGCCTGGCCTCTGTATCTGGCCGACAGTTGACAATCCAGGACATGCCACGTCTCAGTGAACCGCAGAGAAACAATGCCATCGGCCGACTAGACGCAGGCGAATCCAGAACGGCCGTTCCCAGGGCATTCCATGTGTCCCCAAGCACCATCTCCAGACTGTGGGACCGTTACCAGCAACATGGATCAACACGTGACCTCCCTAGATCCGGTCGACCACGGGTCACTACCCCCGGGCAGGACCGCTACATCCGGGTACGCCACCTTCGGGAACGATTGACTACTGCCACCTCCACAGCAGCAGCAATACTAGGTTTGCGCAGGATATCCGACCAGACCGTAAGGAACCGCCTACGTGAGGTAGGAATTCGTGCCAGACGTCCAGTTCGAGGTGTCATCTTAACACCACAACACCGTCGACTCCGACTGCAGTGGTGCCAGATTCATCGATAATGGCCTCAACTGCGATGGAGACAGGTGTGGTTCAGTGACGAGTCCCGATTTCTGCTCCGACGTCATGATGGAAGATGTCGCGTGTATAGGCGTTGTGGTGAACGTTATGCGGCAAACTGCGTGCAGGAAGTGGACAGATTCGGCGGGGGTAGTGTCATGGTGTGGGCAGCCATCTCACACACTGGCAGAACTGACCTGGTCCACGTGCAGGGCAACCTGAATGCACAGGGCTACATTGACCAGATCCTCCGGCCACACATCGTTCCAGTTATGGCCAACGCCAACGCAGTGTTCCAACATGACAACGCCAGGCCTCACACAGCACGTCTCACAACGGCTTTCCTACAGAACAACAACATTAATGTCTTTCCTTGGCCATCGATATCACCGGATTTGAACCCAATTGAGAATCTATGGGACGAGTTGGACCGACGCCTCCAACAGCGACAACCACAGCCCCAGACCCTGCCCGAGCTGGCAGCAGCCTTGCAGGCCGAGTGGGCCACCATCCCCCGGGACGTCATCCGTACTCTGGTTGCTTCAATGGGCAGGCGGTGCCAGGCAGTTGTCAACACACGCGGAGGCCACACCCGGTATTGACTACAGATGACCTTGACCTTGGTGGTGTGTCCTATCACTTACTCACAATGGACTAGAGTGAATTGTGAACAATCCTGCAACATTTGGTAATTATCGGACTCACCATTCAATAATTAAATCAATTCTCCAAATGTTACGACAATGTGGTTTTGCGTTTCTTCTTTTGAAGAGTATATAATGTAATCAATTAATGATAAACGTATTCACAATGCATTACAAAACGTCCAGATCCCCAATGCGTCTGTGTTGTCCTATAGCCACAACAATACACTCACCCACCTCACCACAACACACCCTCCCCGCCCCAAATCATCTCCCACACTCCGACCTCCACCACCTTATCCACCCCACCCAGAGCTGATGGTTACACGTCTCTGCGTTTCCCAAACAGCCTCATGTGTTCCGGAATAATACCACATTGCAAACTGATAGTTTATCACCCATCAGTCTGGCCAGACCATGTAATGCTGAACCCATAATTAGAACGTCGATACATGGTCTACAAATAAAAACAATCCCACCTTTTAGCTTTACTACTGAGATGAAAAGTCCGTGGTTAATTTTATACCGTTTATAAAATCACAATTGTTATTGGATATTGTTTACCAATTACTGTAGGTTTCAAGGTATATTTCACTCATCGGACCGTAATAGGACGCGTTTAGAAGTAATCTAATCGTGTGATTAGTAGGACCATTAAGTACCAGGGGGTATTCTGTTCCACGTCCGATCTGACTGTCTGTATCAATCCAACACCATCAACCAGTCTGCTCGAGCAAATATCTCGTACAACAGTTTCAGGGTCAGACCTGTCTTAACTAAATAGGAGGATAAAAAGAGGTGTAATTACGTGCTATAGATAAAAGCGATATCAAACAACTGTATCAGGATCAGACGTATTTTTTAACTAAATAGAGGGGTAGGAGAGATCGCATACAGGGTTAGACCTATTCTCAACTAAATAGAGGGGGGTAAGATATAATCATACAACAGTATTAGGGTGAGACCTGTCCTCAACTAAATAGAGGGGGATAAGATATAATCATACAACTGTATCAGGGTGAGACCTATCCTCAACTAAATAGAGGGGGTGGGGGGTAAGATATAATCATACAACTGTATCAGGGTGAGACGTATTTTCAACTAAACAGAGGGGTAAGATATATATCATGCAACTGTACCAGGGTGAGACTTATTCTCAACTAAATAGAGGAGGGTATGATATATATCATACAACTGTATCAGGGTGAGACCTATCCTCAACTAAATAGAGGGGAGTAAGATATATATCGTACAACTGTATCAGGGTGAGACCTATTCTCAACTAAATAGAGGAGGGTATGATATATCATACAACTGTATCAGGGTGAGACCTATCCTCAACTAAATAGAGGGAAGTAAGATATATATCATACAACTGTATCAGGGTGAGACCTATCCTCAACTAAATAGAGAGGGTAAGATATATATCATACAACTGTATCAGGGTGAGACCTATCCTCAACTAAATAGAGGGAAGTAAGATATATATCATACAACTGTATCAGGGTGAGACCTATCCTCAACTAAATAGAGGGAAGTAAGATATATATCATACAACTGTATCAGGGTGAGACCTATCCTCAACTAAATAGAGGGGAGTAAGATATATATCGTACAACTGTATCAGGGTGAGATCTATTCTCAACTAAATAGAGGAGGGTATGATATATATCATACAACTGTATCAGGGTGAGACCTATTCTCAACTAAATAGAGGGGTTAAGATATATATCATACAACTGTATCAGGGTGAGACCTATCCTCAACTAAATAGAGGGGGTAAGATATATATCATACAACTGTATCAGGGTGAGACCTATTCTCAACTAAATAGAGAGGGTAAGATATATATCATACAACTGTATCAGGGTCAGACCTATCCTCATCTAAATAGAGGGGGTAAGATATATATCATACAACTTTATCAGGGTGAGACCTATCCTCAACTAAATAGAGGGGGGTAAGATATATACCATACAACTGTATCAGGGTTAGAACTATCCTCAACTAAATAGATGGGGGTAAGATATAGTCATACAACTGTATCAGGGTGATACCTATTCTCAACTAAATAGAGGGGAGTAAGATGTATATCATGCAACTGTATCAGGGTGAGACCTATCCTCAACTAAATAGAGGGAAGTAAGATATATATCATACAACTGTATCAGGGTGAGACCTATCCTCAACTAAATAGAGGGAAGTAAGATATATATCATACAACTGTATCAGGGTGAGACCTATCCTCAACTAAATAGAGGGAAGTAAGATATATATCATACAACTGTATCAGGGTGAGACCTATCCTCAACTAAATAGAGGGAAGTAAGATATATATCATACAACTGTATCAGGGTGAGACCTATCCTCAACTAAATAGAGGGAAGTAAGATATATATCATACAACTGTATCAGGGTGAGACCTATCCTCAACTAAATAGAGGGAAGTAAGATATATATCATACAACTGTATCAGGGTGAGACCTATCCTCAACTAAATAGAGGGAAGTAAGATATATATCATACAACTGTATCAGGGTGAGACCTATCCTCAACTAAATAGAGGGAAGTAAGATATATATCATACAACTGTATCAGGGTGAGACCTATCCTCAACTAAATAGAGGGAAGTAAGATATATATCATACAACTGTATCAGGGTGAGACCTATCCTCAACTAAATAGGGGTGAGACCTATCCTCAACTAAACAGAGGGAAGTAAGATATATATCATACAACTGTATCAGGGTGAGACCTATCCTCAACTAAATAGAGGGAAGTAAGATATATATCATACAACTGTATCAGGGTGAGACCTATCCTCAACTAAATAGAGGGAAGTAAGATATATATCATACAACTGTATCAGGGTGAGACCTATCCTCAACTAAATAGAGGGAAGTAAGATATATATCATACAACTGTATCAGGGTGAGACCTATCCTCAACTAAATAGAGGGAAGTAAGATATATATCATACAACTGTATCAGGGTGAGACCTATCCTCAACTAAATAGAGGGAAGTAAGATATATATCATACAACTGTATCAGGGTGAGACCTATCCTCAACTAAATAGAGGGAAGTAAGATATATATCATACAACTGTATCAGGGTGAGACCTATCCTCAACTAAATAGAGGGAAGTAAGATATATATCATACAACTGTATCAGGGTGAGACCTATCCTCAACTAAATAGAGGGAAGTAAGATATATATCATACAACTGTATCAGGGTGAGACCTATCCTCAACTAAATAGAGGGGAGTAAGATATAATCATACAACTGTATCAGGGTGAGACCTATCCTCAACTAAATAGAGGGAAGTAAGATATATATCATACAACTGTATCAGGGTGAGACCTATCCTCAACTAAATAGAGGGAAGTAAGATATATATCATACAACTGTATCAGGGTGAGACCTATCCTCAACTAAATAGAGGGGGGTAAGATATAATCATACAACTGTATCAGGGTGAGACCTATTTTCAACTAAACAGAGGGGTAAGATATAATCGTACAACTGTAGCAGGTATAGACCTATTCTCAACTAAATAGAGGGGAGTAAGATATAATCATACAACTGTATCAGGGTGAGACCTATCCTCAACTAAATAGAGGGGAGTAAGATATATATCATACAACTGTATCAGGGTGAGACCTATCCTCAACTAAATAGAGGGGGGGGGGGTAAGATATATATCATACAACTGTATCAGGGTGAGACCTATTCTCAACTAAATAGAGGGGGGTAAGATATATATCATACAACTGTATCAGGGTGAGACCTATTCTCAACTAAATAGAGGGGGGTAAGATATATATCATACAACTGTATCAGGGTGAGACCTATTCTCAACTAAATAGAGGGGGTAAGATATATATCATACAACTGTATCAGGGTGAGACCTATCCTCAACTAAATAGAGGGGGGGTAAGATATATATCATACAACTGTATCAGGGTGAGACCTATCCTCAACTAAATAGAGGGGGGTAAGATATAATCATACAACTGTATCAGGGTGAGACCTATCCTCAACTAAATAGAGGGGTAAGATATATATCATACAACTGTATCAGGGTGAGACCTATCCTCAACTAAATAGAGGGGGAAGTAAGATATATATCATACAACTGTATCAGGGTGAGACCTATCCTCAACTAAATAGAGGGGGAAGTAAGATATATATCATACAACTGTATCAGGGTGAGACCTATCCTCAACTAAATAGAGGGGGAAGTAAGATATATATCATACAACTGTATCAGGGTGAGACCTATCCTCAACTAAATAGAGGGGGAAGTAAGATATATATCATACAACTGTATCAGGGTGAGACCTATCCTCAACTAAATAGAGGGGGAAGTAAGATATATATCATACAACTGTATCAGGGTGAGACCTATCCTCAACTAAATAGAGGGGAGACCTAAGTAAGATATATATCATACAACTGTATCAGGGTGAGACCTATCCTCAACTAAATAGAGGGGGGTAAGATATATATCATACAACTGTATCAGGTTGAGACCTATCCTCAACTAAATAGAGGGGGAAGTAAGATATATATCATACAACTGTATCAGGGTGAGACCTATCCTCAACTAAATAGAGGGGGAAGTAAGATATATATCATACAACTGTATCAGGGTGAGACCTATCCTCAACTAAATAGAGGGGGGTAAGATATAATCATAAACTGTATCAGGTTGAGACCTATCCTCAACTAAATAGAGGGGAGTAAGATATATATCATACAACTGTATCAGGGTGAGACCTATTCTCAACGGTGTAAGATATATATCATACAACAGTATTAGGGTGAGACCTATCCTCAACTAAATAGAGGGTAGTAAGATATATATCATACAACTGTATCAGGATGAGACATATTTTCAACTAAACAGAGGAGCGTATGATATATATCATACAACAGTATTAGGGTGAGACCTATCCTCAGCTAAATAGAGGGGAGTAAGATATATATCATACAACAGTATTAGGGTGAGACCTATCCTCAACTAAATAGAGGGGAGTAAGATATAATCATACAACTGTATCAGGGTGAGACCTATCCTCAACTAAATAGAGGAGGGTATGATATATATCATACATCAGTATTAGGGTGAGACCTATCCTCAACTAAATAGAGGGGAGTAAGATATAATCATACAACTGTATCAGGGTGAGACCTATTTTCAACTAAACAGAGGAGGGTATGATATATATCATACATCAGTATTAGGGTGAGACCTATCCTCAACTAAATAGAGGGGAGTAAGATATATATCATACAACAGTATTAGGGTGAGACCTATCCTCAACTAAATAGAGGGAAGTAAGATATATACCATACAACAGTATTAGGGTGAGACCTATCCTCAACTAAATAGAGGGGAGTAAGATATATATTATACAACAGTATTAGGGTGAGACCCATCCTCTACTAAATAGAGGGGAGTAAGATATAATCATACAACTGTATCAGGGTAAGACCTATGCTCAACTAAATAGAGGGGTAAGATATATATCATACAACTGTATTAGGGTGAGACCTATCCTCAACTAAATAGAGGGAAGTAAGATATAATCATACAACTGTATCAGGGTGAGACCTATCCTCAACTAAATAGAGGAGGGTATGATATATATCATACAACAGTATTAGGGTGAGACCTATCCTCAACTAAATAGAGGGGAGTAAGATATAATCATACAAATATATCAGGTATAGACCTATTCTCAACTAAATAGAGGGGGTAAGATATGTATCATACAACTGTATCAGGGTGAGACCTATCCTCAGCTAAATAGAGGGGGTAACATACCTCAAACAACAGTATCAAGGTGAGACAAATCCTCAACTAAATAGAGGGGGTAAGAGAGATGTCATGCAACTGTATCAGGGTGATAACTTATGATCAGCTAAATATGCCATCAATTCAAATTTAAAGGGACATTCCTGAGTTTGCTGCATTGTAAGATGTTTCTGACTAATAGAATATTTCTACGATTAAACTTACATGTTAAATATATTTTCTTGTTTAGAATATCAGTATCTGTATATTCAATGTGTTTCTGGTCGTCTTAATATTTGTAAGAAGCCCAAACTGGATTTCGTCTTCAAATAATTTCGTACGTAGGAAAAAATATATTTCAGAAAATAAAACGAAATTTAACCCAGTACAAATATTAGAACGATCAGAAACATATTTAACATATAGCCACTAATATTTTATGCCGGAAAATATATTTAATATTTAATTACAATTGTTAAAAAGTCTCTGTTAGTCGATAACATCTTAAACATTGCAGCAAACTCAGGAATGTCCCTTTAAAAGAAGATATATCACAAACGTGTATACATCCAATATAATCAGGTCATTTGTGAAATCAGAGAAAAATAAACACGTACAGATTTAATACTATCAACTTGTATGTTACAGCAGGCATATCACAAACCAACATTAATCTAATATCATCAGATCATTGAAAAAAGCAAACATTCGACACATCCATACATATCCAATATAATTAATTCATTTGTAAACACTAATATAATACCACTGTATACATTCAATATCATCATTTAATTTGTCAAATACACTGAACTCCAACGAAAACACAAACACGTTTCAGTTGTTATTGCTGTACAACGCACAATAACTCTTAACCTAAATTTCAATGTTGGGCTATTTATTACCTACCAGAATATATTCAGTTGAAAAAAATCTATTAAATGTATTATTATCATTTCTTCTCATACCCTTTTTTTTTTACAACAACACATCTCACTGGTGCGTTCTCGATGGAGTCCAGTTTATATCACACACACACACACACATACACGTGTATAAATTCAATATCGGCTCATTTCTGAAAAGCTGATATCATACCATATAGTAGTAGAAGAAGAAGAAGAAGAAGAAGAAGAAGTAGTAGTAGTAGTAGTAGTAGTAGTAGTAGTAGTAGTAGTAGTAGTAGTAGTAGTAGTAGTGGTGGTGGTGGTGGTAGTAGTAGTAGTAGTAGTAGTAGTAGTTGTAGTAGTAGTAGTAGTAGTGGTGGTAGTAGTAGTAGTAGTAGTAGTAGTAGTAGTAGTAGTAGTAGTAGTAGTAGTAGTAGTAGTAGTAGTAGTAGTAGTAGTAGTAGTAGTGGTGGTAGTAGTTGTAGTAGTAGTAGTAGTAGTAGTAGTAGTAGTAGTAGTAGTAGTAGTAGTAGTAGTAG